>NW_024533767.1:25000-34949 GCF_016097555.1 Gigantopelta aegis | reverse complement strand
TCGTTCCAGCCAGTGCACCGCGACTGGTATATCAAAGGCCGTGGTATGTACTACCCTGTCTGTGGGATGGTGCATATAAAAGATCCCTTGCTGCTAATCAAAAAGAGTAGCCCATGAATATCTGCATGGTCCTTAACCATATGTTTGATGCCATATAACCATAAATAAAATGTGTTGAGTGCGTCGTTAAATAAAACATTCCTTTCTTTCCTTTCTATGGCATATCTTTCACTATCAGGGGGCGGGACTTAGCTCAGTCGGTTAAGTGCTCGCTTGAAGTGCCTGCGTCGCAGGATCGAACCACCTCTGTGGATCCATTCAGCTGATTAGGTGGGGGGTTTTCCTCGTTCCAAACAGTGCACCACAACTGGTCAAAGGTCGTGGTATGTGCTTTCCTATCTGTGGGAAAGTGCATATAAAAGATCCCTCTGATGACTACGAGTCAAAATTACTAAATGTTTGACATCCAATAGCCGATGATTAATAAAGCAATGTGCTCTAGTGGTGTCATTAAACAAAACAAACAAAGTTTCACTAACAACAATTTCCGTACATCTTAAAATGTGTCGGGTCATCCTAGTGCTTCTAACACCACAAAATGGATTTTTGTCAAAATTAAAAAAGGTACATACCTCTGAGAAGTAACAGTTATGGAGACAATCTCTAGACCTGTATTAAGCAGCCTCCTGTCTTAAATGGTTACTTTTTAATATTCTTTTTGGTGTTTGTTTTAACACATTTGGTAGGACTTTCCTTTGGCACTGTCACGTATAAATACTTACAATAAATACTTATAATAAATAGAGTTAAGGTTAGGGTTAGGGTTAGTGACGGTGCAAAGGAAAGTCCTTCCACACATTTATTACCCTCAAATACAATTGGCAAAATATGTGGTATTTAATGACTATTCGTGTTGTAAATACCTGCACAATGACGTATTAACACTTCAGTTTTATTAAAGGGACATTCCCGAGTTTGCGGCAATGTTTAAGATGTTAAAATATAAGTGGCTGTATATGAAACGTGTTTCTGATCGTTCTAATATTTGTACTAGGTTAAATTTCATTTTATTTCCTAAAATATGTTTTTTTCATACGAAAGAAATTATTTGAAGACAAACTCCAGTTTGGGCTTCTTACAAATATTAAGACGACCAGAAACACATTGAATATACAGACACTGATATTCTAAACAAGTTAATATATTTAATATGTAAGTTTAATTGTAGAAATATTTTATTAGTCTGAAACATCTTACAATGCAGCAAACTCAGGAATGTTCCTTTAAGCATAACTGTGAAACTTACCGGCTGTCCCACTGTAAGAGCCCACATGCAGCCGGAAGTCGTCTTCCTCTGACGCTATGGTGAAATTCTTATACAGAGCGTAATCGTTGTCCATGTCAATTCTCAGCTCATAATTACCTTGGCTGGTAATACGATGAATATCCCTATTTCCTGCAATATAATATGAATGAATGAATGAATGTTTAACATCGGCTATTGGGTGTCAACGCAATATAATATAACCCGTAGATATTGAAAGGGGAAGTAAAGTCAAATATGAGCCTTATGTGTTGGAAAAATATTAGGAGCAGCAGTTGTATTACATGTAAAAAAAAAAAAATATATATATATATATATATATATATATATATATATATAGTCAGCTTGCGTTATAATTATTTTATAAGGCGGATGACTTGAAACACGATAGTCAGTGGCGGATCCAGAAAATCCATGGGGGGGGGGGGGGGGGGCAGTGACAGGAGGTGGAATGCAAGGGAACATTGGAGGAGGGTCATCGTAAAAAAAAAAAAAAAAAAGGAAATTAATATATAATAAAATTATAACTATCGCAAAATTTAGGGGGGGGGCCTGCACCCCCCACCCCCCTAGATCCGCCTCTGATAGTAGTGACCAAGTTTTTGTTAACGCCGACTTCATTCCGGAAAAAACAAACAAATTAAACGATTTTATGAAAGAAAATGCATTTTTGAATTAGTATGTTTTATTACATACCCATTAAATCTTACTATATAAATACAGTCCTGAATACAAAAATGAAATACACTTTTCCGTATTCAACTCAACTGCCGGAACTATGCCGTATTCAACGCTACTATTTATAGCACATGGTTACCGGGAATGCCCGTAGCGATATGTAAACACAGTTGGTGCTCGATTTGAATTATTTATTAAAGCAGTTATTGCATGTTTAAAATGCTATTTTGTGGGAAATTTGAACTGAATACAGACTAAAATCTTGACGACCCCTCCCCCCAAACCCCCCCCCCCCCTTCCCCAACTAGATTCGACCCTGATCGGGAAGGGATCCACATTGTTGCTTCACAATTCACGACGACATTTTTATTATTATCGGGTATTTGCTTTATTTGTACAAAATTGCCGTCGCAAGATCATCTGAATTTCGAATTTCGTAAATGCACACACAAAGTTAAAGTTTGGTTTGTTTAATGACACCAACAGAGTGATTAATTTATTTATCATCGGGTATAGGATGTTAAACATTTGGTACATTTGACATATAGTCTTAGAGAGGAAACCGCAATATTTTCCCTAAATAGTAGCAAGACATCTTTTATATGCACCATCCCACAGACAGGAGAGCACAAACTACGGCCTTTGATATTCCAGTCGTGGTGCACTTACCAGAACGAAGAACAGCCCAATGGGCCCACCGACGGGGATCAATTCAAGACCGACCGCGAGGTGAGCGTTTTACCACTGGGCTACGCCCCGCCCCGCTTCATAAAAGTCAGTGTAGGCCTACAAGACACTCATGTAACATAATAGTCTTCTCTCACCTAACCAGAACTCTTTAATCAAATCTCCAATTCTGACTTTATAGTCATTCCAAGACGCGAAGAAATGTTCCCATCCATTTTTACGTCGCTGAATAACCTAGTAAAACAAAACAAATCTTTAAGTTCCTGTTGTTTCACTTCCTGGGGTGTAATTCACGGTGTCCTCCCATTTTGCCTACAACCCACTTTGCCTACACTCAGTTTGCCTACAACCCACTTTGCCTACACTCAGTATGAAAAGATGCCATCCCCAGTTAAAAGTGGAGCATTCCATGTATAAAAATAACAAGACAAAATAATATGACAAACACATATTTTATTATAAAAACGATTAACATTAAACAATAAAAATAATTAAACTATTAAATGACCTCACAAATATTAAACAAATATATATCAAAGAATCATGAAGGCCATTTCACTTTGATCACATATTAAAGATCACAGTTTGGGATCATTGCACTAATACTAATCACCATAAAGAGCATGAAATTACCTTTGTGCAACTAAGCCCTAATTACATTACTTATGTTCATTATAATATTAATTGTTTATGTAATACAATATTTTTATATTGGTTTGAGACGCAAAATAATAGGGATTGTCCCACTATGAACTGGGGAAGTCACTTATTCACACTGTAGGCAAACTGAGTATAGGCATACTGGGTTGTAGGCAAAATGGGTGTAGGCAAAGTGAGTTGTAGGCAGAATGGGAGGGAACCTAATTCACTAAACTCTCGCAAGTTTGCCATCTCGCAATGCAATGCAAAAAGACTTCCAAAGAGGATGCTTTGTTGTCTAACAGAGCCTAAAAGAGCTTTGTGAATTAGGCCCCTGGCTCCGTATTCATAAACGTACTTAAGTCAATGTATGATTCCTAAGTACATATTTAAAGTACATAGATAAGTATCATACATTGAATTAAGTACGTTTATGAATATGGAGCCTGGTCCCATAGGATCGCCTAGTTACACTGCTAAGCTTTCTCGCTTCTTGGTTCTATAACATCATTTACTGATGCTAAACACAAACATATCCACAGTATGAATAAACTCAAAATCACCCCCCCCCCCCCCCCCCACTATAATATTATTTTCTGACGCAAATCACAAACACATCCACAGTATTAATAAACTCAACATCACCCCACCCCGCCCACTGTATAATATTATTTACTGACGCAAAACGCAAATACACATACACTATTAATAAACTCATACCCTCCTCCTCCCATTCTATAACACAATTTACTGACGCAAAACAGAAACATATGTACAGTGTTAATAAACTCATAATCACTCCCCCCCCCCCCCCCCCCCCCCATTCTACAACATTGTTTACTGACGCAAAACGCAAACACATCCATAGTATTAATACTCATAATCAGCACACCACCACCTCCCCCAACCCCATAATATAACATCGTATACTGACGGAAAACACATCCACATTATTAATAAACACAATAATCACCCCGCACCATTCTATATCATCGTTTACTGAAGCAAACCACAAAAACATTCACTATATTAATAAACTCACAATTACTCACACCCTCCCCCATTCTCTAACATCGTTTACTGACGCAAAACACAAACACATCAACAGTATTAAACTTATAATCACCCCCCCCCCCCCCACACACTCATTCTATAACATCATTTAATAACGCAATACACAAACATATCCATATTTGAATAAACTCATAATCACCCCCTCCCCAATTCTATAACATCATTTACTAATCTAAACAAACACATCCACAGTATTAATAAACTCATAGTCACACCCCCCCCCCCCCCATTCTATAACACCATTTACTAATCTAAACAAACACATCCACAGTATTAATAAACTCATAGTCATCTCCCTCCCCCAATTCTATAACATCATTTACTAATCTAAATAAACACATCCACAGTGTTAATAAACTCATAGTCACTCCCCCAATTCTATAACATCATTTACTAATATGAACAAACACATCCACAGTATTAATAAACTCAGTCACCCCCTCCCCCTACCCCAATTCTATAACACCAGTTACTAATCAAAACAAACACATCCACAATATTAATAAACTCAGTCACCCCCCCCCCCCCAATTCTATAACATCATTTACTAATCTAAACAAACACATCCACAGTATTAATAAACTCATAGTCACCCCCCCCCCCCCCCCCCCCCCCAATTCTATAACATCATTTACTAATATAAACAAACACATCCACAGTATTAATAAACTCATAGTCACCCCCTCCCCCAATTCTATAAGATTATTTACTAATCTAAACAAACACATCCACAGTATTAATAAACTCATAGTCACCCCCTTCCCCTCCCAATTCTATAACATCATTTACTAATGTAAACAAACACATCCACAGTATTAATAAACTCATAGTCACCCACTCCCCCAATTCTATAACATCATTTACTAATATAAACAAACACATCCACAGTATTAATAAACTCATAGTCACCCCCTCCCCCAATTCTATAACATTATTTACTAATCTAAACAAACACATCCACAGTATTAATAAACTCATAGTCACCCCCTTCCCCTCCCAATTCTATAACATCATTTACTAATCTAAATAAACACATCCACAGTATTAATAAACTCATAGTCACCCCCCTCCCCCAATTCTATAACATCATTTACTAATGTATACAAACACATCCACAGTATTAATAAACTCATGGTCACCCCCTTCCCCTCCCAATTCTATAACATCATTTACTAATCTAAACAAACACATCCACAGTACTAATAAACTCATAGTCACTCCCCTCCCAATTCTATAACATCATTTACTAATGTAAACAAACACATCCACAGTATTAATAAACTCATAGTCACCCCTTCCCCTCCCAATTCTATAACACCATTTACTAATCTAAACAAACACATCCACAATATAAATAAACTCATAGTCACCCCTTCCCCTCCCAATTCTGTAACATCATTTACTAATCTAAACAAACACATCCACAATATTAATAAACTCATAGTCACTCCCCTCACAATTCTGTAACATCATTTACTAATGTAAACACATCCACAATATTAATAAACTCATAGTCAACCCCTTCCCCTCCCAATTCTATAACATCATTTACTAATCTAAATAAACACATCCACAGTATTAATAAACTCATAGTCACCCCCCTCCCCCAATTCTATAACATCATTTACTAATGTAAACAAACACATCCACAGTATTAATAAACTCATAGTCACTCCCCTCCCAATTCTATAACATGATTTAGTAATCTAAACAAACACATCCACAGTATTAATAAACTCATAGTCGCCCCCTCCCCCAATTCTATAACATGATTTACTAATCTAAACAAACACATCCACAGTTTTATTAAACTCATAGTCACTCGTTGCCCACTGACTTCATTTATTCATGCTAAAACACAAATTCGGCCCCATATTATTTAAACGTAAGTAAACATTTGTTCGATTATTCCCATTCGACGTGATGGAACAGGTTGTTGTGTCAACACCATCATCACCTGGGGTCTTATGCATGACCAGAACAGAACAGAACAGAACTTTATTCACTCAGATCGGTGTTACACTTGAGGTGGTTTACAAACCAAGTATACTGCTTAAAATAATAATACAATCAAATACTCAAATAACTATATAAATTTACAACACATAGTTAATCACTTTCACACATGTACACAATAATATGCATATAATCAAACTTACAAATAAGTAACTTACAAAGATAAAAAACATTTTTAAACACGTCGTTAATCAAATTAATAAATGTACATAATTTCTTTATATTTGATATTTTTGTGGAGTTAAATAGCTGACTTAATTTAAAAGTGTTGGGTCTAATATAAAAACATTTCTTTAGCTATGTACTTCTTTCATTAGTAAACTGAGGACACTGAAATAAATAATGGAATTCAGCACCCACTGCAATGTTACAAAGAGGACATATTCTATCTTTTTCTTTCAATATTCTGCCATCTGCCTGTTTCAATCGGTAGATAATGATTGCTAGTTCTGAAGCGACTAAAAATAATGCGAAGTACAGAAGGTAGTTTTAACATTCATGTTTTGTTTTAAATATCCTATAGGTAATGCATTTTGGATAAGAGTTTAAGTGATCATTCCAAGCTTGTAAACATTGATCTCTTAGTCGTTCAGAAACTGTACGAATAAAAGCTTTTTTATTTAAGATGTTTTGGTTTAACCAGTAATTACCCAAGCCTAGTTTATTTAGAGTATCATGTATATGTATCAACCACTTAAACCTATAACGATACTGAGCATTTTCACTTATCATAATTCTATACAGTATAGCTGCTATTTTGGATGCCTTACCGGTAATTAACGTAGCCCCAAAAATTAGCATCCTAATTTTTATCTTCATATCTAATGGAAAAGCTCCTAATTCTCCATAAATCATGGTCAGTGGTGTACTCTTTCTTAGCCTCAATATATCTCTTAAAAAAATTAACTGTACTTGTTTAATGTTTTGATTAATACCAAAGCCCCAGATTTCCGAAAAATATAAAAGGAAAAATTCGTAATTGAATATCTAAGGGTAAATTTAGATTCCTGATTCTAATGTTTAGTAAAGTCAATAGTTTTTTAGCCTGCAAGATAAGAGCTTTTTTTGCTTGCTCAAGCGATCCAGTTCAGGTAAATAATATTCCTAGGTATTTATAGCTATCGACAATATCTAATTTTATATCTTTGATGTAAAAAAAAAATAATAATAAATAGTTTTTTTTTTAAAATGGTACTTTTGTGCCAAAGATAACTATTTTTGACTTCTCAATATTTACTATTAGTTTCCAATTGTCGCAGTATTCTGAAAACCCCCAACGTGTAATGATTTCTGTAGGTTGTCTGAAGATTCTGCCAGAATAACTCCATCGTCAGCTTAAAGTAGCATAGTAATTATTATAAATGGATCAGTATTGTTATGTTCGTACTCAAATTTAACCCCTTTACATTGTTGATCCACTAGTACATCTTCTAAATCGTTTAAATATATAGCGAATAATATGGGTGAAATATTTTAGCCCTGACGTACACCTTCATACATTTTGTAGACAATTCTAAGAAATTTACCGTTTACATCTAGACTTAACATCTTTTGCCACAACCCTGTTCGCCAACCCGTGTCAAAAGCTTTAGAGAAATCGATAAAAGCACAATATAGTTTTGTCTTTCGTTGTTTTAAGATTTCACGTAGAGCATATAAGGAAACAATACGGTCATTTGTACTATAATGTTTTCGAAAACAACCGAATGTCTCAGACAACTCACTGTCCCGAACTTTGGCCGTCGCCAGTTTCCAATGCATGGACCCGACGTGTGACTACGACAACAAAGGTCGAGACTTTAGCACGATTGTCACACATTGTATTTCTATTTATAAACTAGGAAATCCCGAGTAATTTCTTCAAAACACTCCCAATATATAAGAATAATTCTCCCGAAATCTATCATATTGCATTACCCACCCCTAAAATTGATAAAAGTAAGAAAACTGAGATAAACATCACGTAGATAATTAAATACTAATTAAAAACTCACAGAGAACTTTATATGGGACAAAATGCACCTGAATATATAAACAAATGTTTGATTTAATAGGGTGAAAAACATGTTACCATGTTACAAATCAAGCCAATGAAACTGAACCTAAATCAAAATAACCCAAAACTATTATCCTGTTCAATTATTTAGACCCAAAGTTTTTTGCAAATGTTACGTTTATTTCCTATTCGATATTTGTTTTCTTTGCATTTACATGAAAACAAACCCAAACCCCGACAGGTGTTATATACAAATCATCATATAAAATGCACGAAGTTGACTTAATTCCACTTTTTAAAAATCTCTGTGTCGTTTGAATGCACGTTATTTCTCCTATAAATAACTACGGTCATTTGCATATCAAAAGCATCATTCTATAGTGCGTTTCAAACTAATGTTCGGTTCTATCGTCCTATCTGCACAAATCGTAGTATGACCTATATTTAAGAAAATATCTGTAAACATGAAGCAGGCGCGGATTCAGGTGGGGAGTTCAAGTGACAAAACCTCATTTTGAAAGAAAAAAAATGTATCAAATATTATAATTATATTGTGGAATACACAAGCGCGCGCGCTGAAGAGAGAGAGAGAGAGAGAGAGAGAGAGAGAGAGAGAGAGAGAGAGAGAGAGAGAGAGAGAGAGAGAGAGAGACGTCATTTATGTAACGACGCACTCAAAATATTTTAATCTATGGTTATATGGTTATAGGGAGAGAGAGAGAAGAATATGGTATGCATGCGATTGGTGGAGGTGTGACCCTCTGCACAACCCCAACCCCACTTAAGGCTTCTTTTGTATATGGAGCGGGACGTAGCTCAGAGGTAAGGCGTTCGCTCATGGTAGGTCGACTGACCATTGGGTTGTGTCTAGTTACAGCCTGTGCACCACAACTGATGTATAAAAGCTGTGGTATGTGCTATCCTGTCTATGGGATGGTGCATATAAAACGTCCCTTATTGCTTATCAAAATTGCTTATCTGAAACAGTGGCCCATGTGGCGGTAGCGAGTTTCTTTCTCACTGTCATAATGCTCCTTAACCGTTTTGTCTGATGCCACATAAACGTATATCAAATGCGTTGAGTGTCGTTAAATAAACATTTCTCTCGTATGTATGTGTAGTCTATATGCATTTCTAGTCGATTAGTTTATAGGTTGTTAGGTTGTTTGATAGTGAATGATATGGAAATAAATCGTTTTTGGTGTTAAAGAGTTCATGCATACATTAAAGTAATACTCCTGATGGGTATGGAGAAATAACTTAATCAGTCGACGAACTCATTTCTTCATCACTATCTTCGTTAAGGGGGACTATCACAGGGGGTATTTTATTTCTTATAAAACTATTTAGTTTTCTAAAATCTTCTTCGATCTTTATTACATGTTTAACTGCGTCAGAGAAGTGTGTAGGTGTGACAGAGTTCAATGCATGTGCAAGTTCTCTCCGCACCGTGGTCATTTTACCATCATTATGATGAGCTATGTGCCCTTTGACTTGACTCCAGATCAGTTCTATCGGATTGAGTTCAGAATGTC
>NW_024533767.1:0-20000 GCF_016097555.1 Gigantopelta aegis | reverse complement strand
CATGGCCAGCAATGGCGGACACACCCGCTATTAGTGGACATGTTTGAGTGGCATGTGACGCCATTGAAGAAGCGCCATGGCCTTGACATTTCAAATGACAATGCGACCTCGATTTTTAACATGTCAATAACATGAAATCTCATCTTTACGAATTGTTTAAGTTTTTCATAGAAACGATTATTTTAAGAACTTTGGGACGTATTTCAATGAGTGCACTCAAAACCTCCAATCTACGTATTCGCGTTTCTTTTGGAGTTAAGTATATATTCACAGAGACACACACGGATAGACAAAACAACAGACACACAAACACAGCGAGAGAGAGGAGGAGGGAGGGAGGGAGAGGGGGGAGAGCGAGAGAGAGAGAGAGAGAGAGAGAGAGAGAGAGAGAGAGAGAGAGAGAGAGAGAGAGAGAGAGAGAGAGAGAGAGAGAGAGAGACACAGACACAGACACAGACACAGACACAGACACAGACAGACAGACAGACAGAGAGAGAGAGAGCGTCCGTTTGGTTGCGTAACATTTATAATTTTCTTTTCTCAATACAACTTATTCTAACATTATTATTATGCAGAAGCAGGATGTCGTTAGAGGACTGCCGAAATAGAATAATGATTAGTGATCGTAACCACCATATGATGAATAATATGAATTTAAAAATGTAAGAAATTCGATCATTTCCAAAATATATCGTTTATGATAAATTTCCCAAAATATAACGCGGAAACAACCAACCAGGCACTGTATCATCTGCGGTTTTGTGAGAATAACTGTCGTATTCTCAGGCCAAGCCCACTGTTTTTACCCGCAATTCTAATTAATTTCTGAACACTTATAACTTTTTCAAGTGCGCCACATAAACGCAGTCGTTCAGCTAAGAAATCGTCAATATGTATTTCTGGTAAGAAAGATTCTGTCAGTTTTCTAAGTCCTGTGGATACCCTATTAAACGTTCCGAGCATGTGACAGTCATCATACATACACCATCTAATGATTTCCTTAAAAATCTCGTTTGGTAAAGCCTGTCCGTCACCGCACTCCCCTTTGTTAGATGCATTAATTATACCGGTGTTGCTAATTAGACATTCCGTATCACCGTCAGTTACTGGTGTGGAATGTGTTACAAGAGAAGGATACTCGTGATCATCATCTAATATAGAATCATCGTCAGACTGTAAACGATGCATAGTGTTATGAACTATTTCGGCTGAATTACTTAAACTGACGTAATGTTCCCCGTGACCTTCAGCAATATGACCAAGAACGAGTGTTGGCAATGCTGGATTAAAATGAGTTGAGGGAGATAGTAAGGTTGTTGCATGAGGTCCGAGACTAGAAAATATTAAAATGTTCACAAAGAACAATTGCGCAGCTCGCTGCAGGGTGATATGATCACCGAAAGTACCACTATTCTCCATATTAGTAAGCTTATCAGCACAGCATATATACACAGTATGTATAAACGCACAAGAGCTTTTGGTTTTTATGTTAGGTAATACAATGAAATATATAAAATAAAAAATTACCTACATGTATAAAAGTATTACATTCACAAACAGTATACAAGAAAAGTGACAACTAGTATGCTTTTAGACAAGAGAGTGCCTTAACTTATAATTTTTATGCCAAACTAATACACTTATCAATATTAATTAAATCTTTAATGTATGCTTCTTTAACATCACAAAGTATTTTAATCAGCTGTTGCTGTTCCGATAATTATGATACAGACTACCCACACAAGCTACTATTTTTGATACACAGCTGTAGAACATACTTGGTTCTTCATACCCCAACCGAATAGCACTGGTTGGAACAAGAAAACAATGTATATTTATAGGGTTAGCGTTAGAAATTTCGTATCCCAGGCGAACCATCGACCATCGAAATAAATCTAAACACAAAGTTTAATATTATTTCACTTTGTATATATTAAACAAAGGCCTACACCTATGTTGTAATCTGACGTTTTAAGCCTTTATTACAGAATGGGCATTTTTTTATTACAAAATGGGCACCTATTTATTATTACAAAATGGGTCCGATTTTATTACAAAATGGGTACCTACGTTTATTACAGAATGGGTCGTTTTTTATTACAAAATGGGTACATATTACAAAATGGGTCGTTTTTTATTACAAAATGGGTACATATTACAAAATGGGTCGTTTATTACAAAATGGGCCTCAACACACGTGCAGTCATAGATTGAAATAATGATGTTATTGACCAAGCAATGCTATCGTATTTTGAACATTCAGGGCTGTGTCTGCGGGATGAAAAAGTGGTTGAACCCATACGAGTCCGAACAATAGTCCTTTGGTTTTTCGCATTACAAATGTAACACCCCACCCCCAAACCCCGGCCCCTAGCACCACCCTAAATATTATATATATATATATATATCTACGTATGAGTTCCCAATTTAGAGGCAAATTAAATAACATTTTTATTATTATTTGATGTTGGTGGCCTTTGACATTTTATCTCCCCCCCCCCCCCGTCTTCTGGGTCCGGCCCTGCATTAAATTTATTTATAAATTTGGAAAGCACATTCCTGCGGTGTGTGAGGTGATTTGTGTTTATTACTGTGCTACACTTCAGTTGTGTTAGGTTAGATATGGTATGCTAATATATAATTGATATAATAAAATAAAAATACATAATACATTAGCTAAATTTATTAAATATAATGCACCTACAAGAAAGGGTTACATGTTTTGTTTGTTTACATCTATGTTTAACGGAAAGATTAGACAATGCTGTTACACACTGCAAAACAATAATAACCTTGATTTAGTGAAACAAGCTATAATGGCCTTCACGTAGCCTCAGATCCCAATGTTTTGATATGCAAATGACCTTAGTTATTTATAGGAGAAATAACGTGCATTCAAACGACACAGAGATTTTTAAAAAGTGGAATTAAGTCAACTTCGTGCATTTTATATGATGATTTGTATATAAAACCTGTCGGGGTTTGGGGTTTTTTTTCATGTAAATGCAAAGAAAACAAATATCGAATAGGAAATAAACGTAACATTTGCAAAAAACTTTGGGTCTAAATAATTGAACAGGATAATAATTTTATTCACTATTTTATAACAATCAGTCGATTAATAAAGACTTGAAGATGGAAAACATGACATATTCTCAGGCTGAAATTACATTTATGATTTATTTTACAATAGTATCCCTCTCTGTTACTAATTTTGCAAATAGCACGTCCACACCGTAACACCGGTCAGTTTTAAACTAAGGCATATCACATGATTCCTTTCAAGTAAAGGAAACCACAATCGTCTCAAATGATATTAAGAAAAGTGCCGTCTATTTCAGTTTTCTACAAATAATCAGGCAAAAAGGAACGGGTCACTGCGTATGTTTATTCTACGTCAACACCGTAACGGGTATAATTAATATATTGATGTATTAAATGGGATATGATTCATTCAAAGATCATTGTAAATGGATGCTTCGAAGATAGCTTGGCAACTCAACATAGCTAATCAACAATAATTGTATAAAAATGTGTTTTTGTCAACGTTTGTCAACACCGTAACGGTCAACACCGTAACATTATGACTTTATGATTTTGATCAAGTGTCTAAATTAAACCACATGTTCAACATGAAATAGCTTTAAAATGTACTGAGGTGTCGCCAAACAAATATCCTTTGCACTTCTATTGTTTTGGCCATTTAATTCTGTGAACATGTAATAATTGCGTCCCACATTCTATTTTCGAGGCAATTGGAAGCTTTCTCGGTGTTCCTTGTTAAAATACTTGAAATATGTTCATGCTATTTTGCTCTTTGGTGGGCTTAAAATATTTAAAATATTTTTTTAATAAATTATTATAAGTACATATTTTGTTGAACAACATACATGTTTTGATAAAACTGAAAAGTTTTGTGTTGGAAAGTTTTTGCTGTTTTACTCACCGAAAGAGGTTTTTGACGCACTTAGCCAGTTTAGTGTTCATTTGAAGCATAGAAATACTAATAAAAAGGTAGCTATTTGGATAATAACTGTTTATTTATAAATATTGACATGCTTTAGAAACGAATGCTTATGCTTACCGAAACTGTTTCACCCATGATACTTACCAGCCAGCCATTATCACACCAGACATCGATATGTCTGCCATTGTCACGTGGATAAACCTTGTATTTTCCATTGGTGTAGTTTCCGCCTAACAGTAACATGACGTCATCGCAGTCTGCGGGACCACTGGGTGCAGGAGTACTTTTTAGAATACTTTCTGTAACATGTTCTGTACTACTTTCTGTACTACTTTCTGTACTACTTTCTTTAATACGTTCTGTAATAATTTCTGTAATACAAAATCAATTGTAAATTAAAAATATGAAAGCTCTACTTTATCTTCCCTTTCCCGCTATCTCTTTCTCTCGCTGTCTTTCTCTTATCTATCTCTGTCACTCTGTAAATCTCTTCTTCCCCGATCTCCCTCACAATCCCATTTTCGCTTCTTGTTCCTCTCTCTCTCTCTCTCTCTCTCTCTCTCTCTCTCTCTCTCTCTCTCTCTCTCTCTCTCTCTCTCTCTCTCTCTCTCTCTCTCTCTCTCTCTCTCTGTTTAGATCTCTCTGTTTATCTTCTCTATATCTGTCTGTCTGTCTGTCTGTCTGTCTGTCTGTCTCTCTCTCTCTCTCTCTCTCTCTCTCTCTCTCTCTCTCTCTCTCTCTCTCTCTCTCTCTCTCTCTCTCTCTCTCTCTCTCTCTCTGTGCTTAGCTCCATTTTTTTTGTCTCTCTGTATGTGTCCTGTGTGTGTGTGTGTGTGTGTGTGTGTGTGTGTAAAATGCAATATCTATACTAGAAACATATTGTAAAGTTCTCTTACCGTATGCTACTGTTCCCGCTTGGTCTTCAAATGACATTAAATGGAATTGTTTGCTGTAGTCGGAACACAAGCCGTTGTTCTTGTTGAAGAGAAATCCTACACACGTGTCGTCACGGTAACACATATCGGTACATTCCATTATATTGGCCACATTCCGTTCTTTTGCTGGTGTTTCTGTTGGTTTTTTATTGTTGTACTGTGGCAACCTTCGAAATGATTTGACCACGCACTCGTTTTGAGCACAAAGTCCCATATTTACAATTTTACAAAAGAAGACAACTAAAACATAAAGTGATCTTTTCTTTAAACTGTTACCGGTAAAATTCGCCATTACTGCTGTCAAAGTCGTATAGTTGATCAGTGAAAGGAAATGTCATTAGCTGACTGGAAAGTATTGTTGTCTGCAGTCAGTTCTTTGCTCGAAGGTTTTATTGAACCAAATCAATTATTATTGCCCATAATGTTAACATTTTCTATTGAAACCCGTCGATCCTATAAATATTCATTTGCCTTTCTTTTTTTTTCTGTCAATTTCTGTTTTACAGGGATGTCCTTTTGACGAGATGGTGCCTTTTTCCGTTAGTTTCCCCTCCCCGCAAAATAGTTTTTGGATCCGCCCCTTAAACAGATCCAATACTCATTATCAGTCTTTAATTTGTCATAACTGAATACATGACTGCATTGTGTTTATGTTTTGTAGTTTCGGATTGTTACCGTACCTCTGAAGCATCATTAATTAATGTCAGCGATGTAGATATTACGAGGTGTGATCATTTAATTATTTATATGTATTGCATCGCTGGCATTCTCGTCCCGGTTACAATGAATAAATGAATTAAAGGAAAATATATAAATGGAGTGATTACCATATTTTGTTTTGTTTAACAACACCAGAAAGAAATGTTTTTTTATTTAACGACGCACTCAACAAATATTTATTTATGGTTATACGGCGCCAGACATATGGTTAAGGACCACACAGATATTAAGAGAGCAAACCCGCTGTCGCCACTTCATGGGCTACTCTTTTTCGATTAGCAGCAAGGGATCTTTTATATGCACCATCCCACAGACAAGATAACACATACCACGGCCTTTGATATACCAGTCGTGGTGCACTGGCTGGAACGAGAAATAACCCAATGGGCCCACTGACGGGAATCGATCCTAGACCGACCGCGCAGCAGGAGGGCGCTTAGCGACACCACTAAAACACAGTGATTTATTAATCATCGGCTATTGGTAATTTGGTAAATTTGACATATATAGTCTTAGAGAAGAAACGCGCTACATGTTTCCATTAGTCGCAAGTGATATTTTATATGCATCATCCCACAGACAGGATAGCACATACCACGGCATTTGATATAGGGTCTCCACGAGTACTTAAAGGGACATACCCTAGTTTTTAAACACTAAAGTATATTTTTGACTAATATAGCCGTTTTTGATAACTGAAATCATACTCTACTTAGATTTTTTTTGTTTAGATTATTAATTTCCGTACATTCGAAGTGTCTTTGGTCATCCTGGTGTTTTTAATATCACAAAATGCATTTCTCATATTTTTTAAAACGCACGTGCGTCTGAGAAGTAACAGCTGTGGAGTCGAGTTTTAGTCCGTTTTTAGAGGGTATTTCACCATTTCAAAGTCACAGACTCACGTTTCACTCAATTGCAACTTTATCCAAATGTTTTTCAGGTTTGTAGATTTAACTAAACTTGGTGTTAATGTTCACGGGTTAAAACTAGGGTATGTCCCTTTAAGCACGTGCGGAATCTAGCAAGATCCGAGTCTGTTCACAGGACTTTAGTATCCGTGCAAGGAAGAGCACTCTCATTTAATTATATTATTTACGTCATTTTGTCATGTGCTTGCTGCCAATTACATTATAGGGCTACGAGACACTGAGGAAAAACACAAAAGTCGACTGTGTGGAATGCAATACAATGGCATGATTTGGCATCCATGTTCAGCGCTGGAATTAAGATGCATTTATGCATTTATAATACTATTTTACTAAATATTCCTTAGTCTCATTATCATCTAGTGTACGTGTCGGGTACTCGGGTCAGGGTCGAGTTTGACTCTCGAGTACTCGAGTCCAATATTTTGGACTCCTGGAAGCCCTACTTTGAAAATACCACTGGCTAGAACGAGAAACAGCCCACTGGGCCCACCGACGGGGATCGATCCTAAACCGACCGCGCATCAGGCAAGCGCTTTACAACCCTGATTACGAAAAAATATACAAATTCTATAGTTGTACGGTCCCGGTTGGAGTTTAGGGTGTTTAGTAGTTAGTTTGTTTATATTACTGGATGGAAATTCGAACGAGTCGCACGCTATGAGATCTGTTTGTGTTTTTACGTTTTGTTTTAAATGGTAGGAAATACCGAATGATCAAACACATAGAGAACTCCACTCAGTAAAAACAACCGCTATGAACAAAATAAAGAAACGAAAACAAACAAACAAAGCTATTTACACGACAAAACCTAAATATGTGAGAGAAAAAAATAGAAAAAAAGTAAGTGTTACTTATTATCATAGATGATAGTTTAATTGATGATAGTTTCACTATTTGATTGCAGAATATATATATACTGCTGCCTGTCTTTTGCCAGCTTCTCCAGCAGCCCCCAGCTCAGACTGCCCTCTCGAATTTACATCTCTATTGTCCTCCTCCATGTTTCTTTCGGTCTTCCTCGTTTCCTTTTTCCAGGAGGGGTCCATCGAAGTGCCACTCTTGGCAGGGCTGTTTGAGGCATTCTGATGACATGGCCAATCCAGCGCCATCTTCGGCGTTTGATCTCCGATACCAATGACTGTGTGGAGGTTTGTTTATGGAGTTCTTCGTTGGTTATGATGTTGGGTCAGAAGATATCCAGAATCCTGCGAAGGCACCGATTTTGAAAGACCTCCAACTTCTGACCGATGGTCTTGGTCATTTTCCAGGATTCTGCTCTGTACAGTAGAGTGTTTAAAACAGTGCTTTTAAAAAGGCGTACCTTTGTCTTCAAGCTAATCTTGCTTGCTTTCCAGATGTTTCGGAGTGATGCAAATGTCTGGCTTGTCTTGAAGATTCTTGAGTGGATTTCTGCGTCACTGTTTCCATCGGCTGTCATCTTAGAGCCAAGGTAGGTGAAGTCATCAACTTCTTCAACTTTGTCACCATGAAAGATAATGGATTCGTTGGACTTGGTGTTCATTCTCATGAGTTTTGTCTTAGCAATGTTGATCTTAAATCCAATCTTCTCTGCAGTGGTTGCTTGGTCTCTTGTATTGGCCTGTATGTCTATATGACGGTGAGAAAGTAAACAGATGCCGTCTGCGAAATCCAGGTCTTCGAGTATGTTTGCAAGTCCACTGGATCCCTCTTCTTCCTGATTGTTCCACATTCTTCATGATCCAGTCTATCCCAAGAATGGTGAAAGAATACACCCTTGTTTTACCGCAGTGTTTATGTTGAAAGGGTCACTAAGAAGGTTGCCACTTATAACTTGAGAACAGAAGCATGTATATGACAGCCTGATGATGTTAACAAGTTTGGAGGATATGCCATATTGTCTGAGTATCCGCCAGAGCGATTCCCTGTGGATACTGTCAAAGGCTTTTTCAAAGTCGATGAAGTTGACATATTCTGGTGAGTTCCAATCCATGCTCTGTTCCAGGTTAGGGCCAGAACCCATTATATGGAGAATTATACAAAAATTACTTAATCACCTTGTCGGCATCATTGGAATGTGTACTATCATTTCACAATGTCTCATTCAAATCAATCATTTATTTATGCTTTTATACATCAGAACCCAAACCAATTATCTTTTATGTCCATTTCCACAAAAGGCCAAAACCATGTTTTCAGCCCTACCTTATTCTGTCTCTCTTGAATTTTGTAGTATTACCCATAGCTGACAGACATAACACGTTAGCTTAAAACACTGGATTGTGGTGGGCTGTAAACTATGAATCCTAGGTGCCATACCGCCTGACACGCTACAGACACATGTTAGCTCTATTTCATTTCAAATTATTTTCGTGCTTATAAGGTTCAAGCACGCTGTCCTGGGCACACACCTCAGCTATTTGGGCTGTCTGTCCAGGACAGTGGGTTAGTTGTTAGTTGGTTAGTGGTTAGTGAGAGAGAAGACGGTGTAGTGGCCTTACACGTACCCATTGAGCCCTTAAGAACTCGCTCTGGGTTGGAGCCGGTACCGTTTACATCCAGCGATGGTGGTTTATGTAAACTATTTCTGGCTGGGTGTTTTGGCTTACAAAGAAATAACAACTTTGGCCGATGGTAGCTAGAATTAATTGTTTACGTATCACGATGGCCGGTCCATTGGTGATAATCTGAGATAGACTGCAGACAAGGGGGGGGGGGGGGGGGGGGGGGGGGGGGGGGGGGGGGGGATGGAAGTGTGTAGTTTTTAGATATCCGGAATGTGGTAAAATGTGTGAGTTGTTAACTAGTTAACTAGTTGCTGAATAAATGCCGGTTATGTAAATAGTTTAATCAGAAGTGATTGCAGAGTTCATTTAGTTCTACAGAAGAAATACACAGTTGAGAAAATATTAACTGAACAGAAAAGAAAGAAATGTTTTATTTAACGACGCACTCAACACATTTTATTTACGGTTATATGGCGTCAGACATATGGTTAAGGACCACACAGATTTTGAGAGGAAACCCACTGTCGCCACATAGGCTACTCTTTTACAACAGGCAGCAAGGGATCTTTTATTTGCGCTTCCCACAGGCAGGATAGCACAAACCATGGCCTTTGTTGAACCAGTTATGGATCACTGGTCGGTGCAAGTGGTTTACACCTACCCACTGAGCCTTGCGGAACACTCACTCAGGGTTTGGAGTCGGTATCTGGATTAAAAACCCCATGCCTCGACTGGGATCCGAACCCAGTACCTACCAGCCTGTAGACCGATGGCTAACCACGACGCCACCGAGGCCGGTCTAACTAAACAGAGACATAGAGAAACTAATTAAAAAGGAAAGTTATTTTCCCATATTTTAGTTTGAAAAGTTACTATGTGTATTAGAGAAAAAATTTTTTTTAAATTAATTTGCCCGGGGCAGGACGTAGCCCAGTAGTAAAGTGCTGGCCTGATGTGCGGTCAGTCTAGGATCGATCCCTGTTAGTGGAATCATTGGACTATTTCTCGTTCCAGCCAGTGCTTCACAACTGGTGTTACAGACTATGATATGTATTATCCTGTCTGTAGGATGATGCATATATTAAAGATCCCTTGGTGCTTATAAAAAAAAAAAAGTTGTCCATAGTTTCCTCTCTAAAATAGATTTGTGGTCATTAACCACATGTCTGACACCACATACATATAGTTGTGTTGAGTGTGTCATTAAATATAAAACTCCTTTCTTTATTCAGTTATGTTTTTTTTAAACATGGCTCCCATATGCAACAACCTTAGTTTAAAATTATGAACTAGCTATGTCTGTATTGTGTAGACAGTTTGAATATTATATATAAAAAAAAAAATTTAACTTGCAATTTAAAATGAAAATGCCTGGGAATTGTTTATTGTAATAAGGATGCTGGCCCAAAGATGATACATGTTTTATGATGATACGCAATAAAATATTTTAATTTACTTAGCATAGAGGGAAATTAGTTTAGATTATTTCGAAGGTATCATCACAGGATTGTAACTTCTCTAGTTATTGTATATTTTATAGACATTATATAATATTTGACATATAGTTGAAAATGAATTAGTAGATAAAGGTCAAGCATGGTAGTTCACATTATAACTAATTGGTTAGAAGAAGCGACCCCTTTATGTAAATGACATAAAATAAATATGCATACTAATAATAAATATTGTTCATTGTAGTAGTTGAAATGTATGCACATTCATATTTTCTGGGCGAAAATATCTAGATATTACTACATTAACTGGAATAATTGTAACATTTCAGATGTTCCAATTATGAGGGATCTCTGATCATTATAACAAAGTGGTTACTGCTATAGTGTGTTTAAATAAAATATGTGTGTGTACATGTATATCATTGTACGAGCGCATTAGACACACATTATACTTAATCACGCAAGAGATCAATGCTGATGACGAATGCATTAAACTGTATTTAGATAGTTTTTACATCTGGTCTCATTGTACTTAATAGCATTCACTGTTATCAATATTATAACATCAATTATTAAATATTTTAATCAACAACATATATATACATACACACACACACACACACACACACACACACACACACACACACACACACACACACACACAGGATAGCCAACTCTTTTTTCAGCAGTATTATTAAAACACATATCAGGCACGACGGAGCAGGGAGGGGGGCTGGGGGTCACTAGCCCCCCTCCCAATATTTCTGAATCAAAAATATTATTGGTAGATGAATTTTACATGTAAAATGCAGGAAATTGCATTTCAGGATACGGTCTCGTTCCAGCCAGTGCACCACGACTGCTGGTATATCAAAGGCCGTGGTATGTACTACCCTGTCTGTGGGATGGTGCATATAAAAGATCCCTTGCTGCTAATCGAAAAGAGTAGCCCATGAAGTGGCGACAGCGGGTTTCCTCTCTTAATATCCGTGTGGTCCTTAACCATATGTCTGACGCCATATAACCGTAAATAAAATGTGTTGAGTGCGTCGTTAAATAAAACATTTCTTTCTTTTTTAGGACACGGGGACGGATCTACAAAGGCTGTTTATGTCATACACGCGTGTAACTACAAGCATTTACAATACTTAAACACCTGCGTTTAAGAAAAACAGGCTTCGTAAATTCGTCCCCTAGTTTTCAAAAGTTTATTGGGGAGCATACTCCCGAACCCACTAAAAACTTTGCTTTGCGCCATCGATCTGTCAGCACACCCCCCCCCCCCCCCCCCCCCTCAGTCTACTTGCTTCCGCTGTGCCAGTGTCACATATAATGTGCACTCCCCTGGATTTGCACTCCCCAATCAATTATATATGTTGAATAAGCATTCCCCAGTCCATATTATATGTATAATAAGCACTCCCTCTGAATAAGATGCACTCCCCCAGACTATATTACACTATGTTATCATAATGTTTTGTAAAAGCTGGTATAAATCTCAGTGGCAAATCTAGACGAGGGTGTTGGGTATATGAATCAGGGGCGAACCCAAGGGGACCAAAACTTTCCTTGATTCACCCTTGCAAATTTGCAGAATGTGTGGTGATCGAATGGATCCCAGAGCAGACGTCCGAACCCACTAGAAACTTTGCTTTGCGCCCTTGTTTAAAGACCTTTATAAAAAAATATTTAAATAAAGGAAAAAAGAAAGAAATCTTTTATTTAACGACGCACTCAACACATTTTTATTTACGGTTATATGGCGTCAGACATATGGTTAAGGACCACACAGATTTTGAGAGGAAACCCGCTGTCACCACTTCATGGGCTACTCTTTCCGATTAGCAGCAAGGGATCTTTTATTTGCGCTTCCCACAGGCAGGATAGTACAAACCATGGCCTTTGTTGAACCAATTATGGAACACTGGTCGGTGCAAGTGGTTTACACCTACCCATTGAGCCTTGCGGAGCACTCACTCAGGGTTTGGAGTCGGTATCTGGATTACAAATCCCATGCCTCGGCTGGGATCCGAACCCAGTACATACCAGCCTGTAGACCGATGGCCTAACCACGACGCCACCGAGGCCGGTTTAACTGAAGGAAGTTACAGGGACGATATGAAATATAAAGCAAATAAAGTGAATTTTAGACGACATTGCAAACGATTTTCCACTGAAGATGGAAGATTATTTTACTTAAAACAAATGATGATCGAATAAAAATAATTTAATTTTGGAATGATAAAGTGCTCGCCTAATACGAGGTATGATTATGATCGACCCGCGTCGGTGGGCCCTATCGGCTATTTCTCGTTCTAGCAAGTACATCACGACGTAAATCGATCCTAGATCGATCGCGCATCAAGCGAGCGCTATACCACTGAGCTACGCCCCGCCCCTGGACCGATAGTGGACTAATAATGAATATGGATTCAGTATCCAAACATAGTAGTGGAGAGTGCATATTATATGTATAACAATAACTGGGGGAGTGCAAATAATTCAAGGGGAGTGCGTATTATACGTATAATAGTAACTGGGGGAGTGTAAATTATACGTATAATAATGACTGGGGAGTGCATATTCTTGGGGAGTGCAAATTAAATGCTACAGGTGTCACATATCGTCGCGTGAGAGCTAAAAGGTCGTAAGTAGTAGATACGACCTAAAACGTCTTTTTTGCATAATATTCGGAATCGCCATCCCCGATTACATATTGTCACAAAATATTGTAGCTGTGTCCCTAATTGCATGGCTTATACAGAAGGATTTAAATGGGTGTAAGTAAGTGAATCACAGATACTAATTTGCACGAAAATAGACGTAACTGACACGTACGACTTTCCTCCGATTTGCTTGCTGTCCATTATGTGAACACGACTGGTCGTGTGTGGTAAATACACCCTTTTTAAATACAGTTCGTTATATAAGTATGTCTGACATAGGTCGTATGTGTCAAATACGACATATATCGGTCTGTGATAGAAATTACAAATGCGAAGTACAATAGAGCATACATTATGTCAATATGTTTATGTGCTTGAATTTTAAAAATAATATGACTTTTGTCGTTGTGAGAGCCCGGTCTATTATGGAAAACATTTTGATACTTCATGCAACGAACCATTTGGCAACAGACAAGAATGGTGTCTGTATATATAAATAGGAATTGCAGTAACATTAATGTTTGTATGGTTTGCTATTTTATGTGCACCATAATTATAATAATAAACATGTTTTCGTGAATTTTCGTGAAAAACAAATATCAATTTTGAAATGTTTTTAATTGGAGCAAAGTTTCCAACATGTAATTTGTATCTGTAGATACAATTTTAATTCATAATAGTGTTGTACGTGGCATATACGAACAAAGTGCAAGCATAATCACACTGATTTTGGATGTACATGTATTTAATTATATGTTACGGTGATCAAGTTCCGCCTTTCAGCTGCCTTTGAAGATCTACAGGATTGCCCTAATGTAGGCATTATGGATTAACAATATTGCACATACAAGCGTCATTGTTACCCAGGACAAAGTTACCCAGGACAAAGTCCAATAACAAAAGACAGTGTAATCAGACGTAAGGTTAAAAGTCGAATAAAGTGAATGTGGCCTCAACATAAACGATAGCAAGATCTATGAACTTTGATTAACTTTACAGTTAACACATATTTGCAACAAAATATCCCTGTCCTGAGTCAGACCCCCGATCCTATCCGAGGCCGGACTCTGGATAAGCGTGTTCGAAACCCTAATGGACACGTTAAACCAGTTACTAAGCTAAGCTAAGCAACAGAATGTTGAACGTGAACACACACACACACCAAAACATTAGCACAACATAGCACGCACAATAGAAACTGAACATACCATAGCACGCACAACATAAGCTGAACATGACATAGCACACACAACAGGACATGAACATAACAGCTCACACAACATGACCTGAACATGGTATATAGCATACACAACAGAACTTGGCACATCAATAACAACAAGACCTGAAAATAACATAGCATTAAGCTGAACATGAGAAAATAATCACCATAGAAAATCAACGTGACAAGCACTTGCGACAGTTTATTTGTTTGTTTTGTTTAACAACACCACTAGAGCACATTGATTAATTAATTAATTATCGTCTATTGGATGTCAAACATTTGGTAATTATGACTCATAGTCATCTGAGGAAACCCGCTACATTTTTCCTAATGCAGCAAGGTATCGTTTATATGCACTTCCCCACAGACAGGACAACACATACCACGACCTTTATCCAGTCACTTGTGACAGAACTTGAACATGACATAGCACTCACAACAGAACCTGAACATAATAGAGAACTCACAACAAAACCTGAACATGACGTGACACAGACAACAGAACCTGAAGAAGAACATGACAGAACACACATACGACATACCATGATCATGACACAGCACACACAAGAGAACTTGAACATGACATACCACTCACAACAGACGCAGAAAATAATTTAGCACACACAACAGAAACTGGAGGATTGATCACTTAACACTCAACAAAACACGGAGAGAACACTGCACATAACATAGTGTGTAGATATCAATGAACACACATCATACATAACCTGAAGAGATCTCTAAACACAGTAGAACCTGAAGAGATCACTGAACACAATAGAACCTGAAGAGATCACTGAACACACAACAACACCTGGAGAGATCACTTAACACACATCATAACGTGGAGAGATCACTGAACACACAACAGAACCTGGAGAGATCACTTAACACACAACATAACCTGGAGAGATCACAGGACACACAACGGAACCTGGAGAGATCACTGAACACACAATATAACCTGGAGAGATCACTGGACACACAACAGAACCCGGATAGATCACCAAATACACAATAAAACCAGGAGTGTGCCCTGAACTCACAACAGAACCCGGAGAGTACACCCAACACACAGCAGAACCTGCAAAGATCACTGGACACACAACATAACCTGGTGAGATCACTGAACACACAACAGAACCTGGAGAGATCACTGGACACACAACAGAATCTGGAGAAATCACTTAACACACATTATAACCTGGAGAGATCACCAAATACACAACAAAACCAGGATTGTGCACTGAACACACAACAGAACCCGGAGAGTACACCCAACGCACAGCAGAAGCTGTAGGGGTTACTGTTCACTCAATATAATCTGGAGAGAATCATGTATACTCAACAGGTGGACATGGTATAGTGTTCACTACTTCTGGATTTGATATTCAGTACACACCCTCATTGGAAATGTAAACCCTATATCCTTTGAATGAGCTTCACTTGAACCCGGTGTATCCCAAACCAATAAGCTGCTAAACATAGATTCTTCACTAAAGGATACCAGTTTCAGTTTGCTTAACTATTCTGGTTTGTCTGTTGCACTAGCTGATAAACCAGGTATTCTTGAAACTAGTGAAGTACACCCTGAGGCAGCAGAACCAGGAACTATCTGCAAAAGGACTCCCACGTCGCAAAGAACACGGAAAGAATACTGCACACAACATGACATCAGCTTTTCTGATGACTCATCAGGAACGAATACTTGCCTAGAAAAAGAGGTTTTGCATGGACAAGTCGTCTGATTTTGATGCACCATCATCAAACAACGAACATGGAGCACTTCCACCACAGTGTTTCTGCCAGATACCTAGACATTTTTGGGTATGGCTCTATGGATTTGAATGCAACCACAGTCAACAGAGATGGGGGGGGGGGGGGGGGGGGGGGTCCTCCCTCAGAAAGAAAATGGGTTACGTTTAGGGTTAGGATTAAGAAAATCATACAGTAATGATAAGAGTTATTATTTTGATCAAAAAGTTAACTTAAAAACAAATTCTGCAAATATATTTGGGTATGGCACCATACCCATTTTACCCTCTGGCAGAAACCCTGCACCAAATAAGGTCACACAAAATCAGGGGTGGGTCAAAGAAAACAAGGATTTCACGAGTCGGAGTAGTTTTTTTCACATTATTATTTTGTTCAATTGGTGATTTTATTTATCGTATTATTATTAACAAAAGTAAAATAACTTTTTTCACGTAATATTTTGTTTAAGCGGTGATTTTTATTAATACGTACTTCTACTTGTATTCCTTTTTGAATATTTGCTTCTAAATATTTTCTATTTACAAGCTTTCTCCTTTTTAAAAAATAAATATATGATTTGCAAAACTGAAATGTTTTAGAAGTGATGGTTCTTTCAGAATAAATATTTAAATTAACTTGATATACTGTTGGTCGTAAATGACGCATTTAATTTAATCATGAATAATTGTCGTAACCAGAACTATTTAAGCAAATAACTAAAACACCTAATATGCTATAAATACCGCAAATATACAAAGAAATCGTAAATATGTTCAGCTTTCATTGTCTTTAAAACAAATTCATTATCTCGGCTTTTTAAAAATGAATTTTGATGCACTTACGTCCTTCTGGCTCTCACGCGACGATATAATGATAGCCGTTTTGCATTATGTCCATTCTTTGAATTAATTTACATGGTAAAACGTGTTGTAAGTAAGTAAATATTGTTAATCGTTGTCGGTTTAATCATCATTCGCTATGGTTTACATCACTGAATGTGACTATTAAATATTTTTGTAATATCAAGACTTTTACAGGCCCAGGTTTACAGTCCCGTACGCAGTGGCTCTGATTTACGGGGGGGGGGGGGGGGGGTGCGAGGTCCGTCTGTGGATGTGTAAAAAAAATTAAAATAGTCCACGGATCCGACCTCTGACCTCTGACTTCGCCAGTGGAGGGTTCCGTGGCAGGAGGGGGTGGGAAGGATGGGGAGGCAGTTGAGATGATGGGGATAATTATGAAAATTTGGATGGTAAGACCAGTGTTCTAAAGTAAAAAACGAAACAATTAACTTAATATATAAGCTTTAAATTTTAGAAGCACCGAGAGAAAAAAGAGGATAAATATAATAAATTTTTAATCATGGATCATCAGCTTATAGAAGTTAATATTTAAATTAAAGGGACATTCCTGAGTTTGTTGCTTTGTATGATGTTTCCGACTAATAAAATAGTTCTACGATTAAACTTACATATTAAATATATTTTCTTGTTTAGAATAACAGTGTCTGTATATTCAACGTGTTTCTGGTCGACTTAATATTTGTAAGTAGTCGAAACTGGATTTTTTCTTCAAATTATTTCGTACGTACGAAAAAACATATTTTAGTAAATAAAATGAAATTTAACCTAGTACAAATATTAGAACAATCAGAAATACGTTGAATATACAGACACTGTTATTCTAAACAAGAAAATATATTTAATATGCAAGTTTAATCGTAGAAATATTTTAATAGTCAATAACATCTTAAAAACTGCAGCAAACTCGGGAATGTCCCTTTAATAGGTGCAAATTTAAGTCGGGCTGGCCAAAAATAATTAAATAATATTACAATAAATTTATTAAATTTTACAACTTAAATATATAGCTACAAATTACTAGCCCTGGAGGTTAAGGATTCGCAAAGGGGGGGGGGGGGGGGCCTTCGCGCCCAATCGGTTCCGCGGTCCAACAAGCGGGTTGGCCCAGGTCAGCTAGTCCATGGGATGGAAGTGTCGGGGAAGGGAGGCCTCCTACCAGGCAATCTATCGGTCGAAACCGCACACAAAAGCACCCTACCACGGCGCCCCCCCCCCCCCCCCCATCCCGACCACCCCCAAGTTATCCATACTATCCAAACGTAAGGGCTTTATTTAGTATGGTTATGATAAGGGTAGGAAGGGAGGGAATGATAGGGAAGGAATGATGATGATGGTGTAAAGCCCGCCAGCCGCCGTCCAGTAAGTTGGTGGAAACGTATCTACTAGTGGATTGAAGGTTGTTGATGGTCCCGAGGCGTCCTCAAGAGTTCCTCCAGCACTCGTGAGCGTTACATCCGAATGGATGCGCGACCTATACGGATGACAAAGTCATTGCTATATAAGCCTCAGGGTCACCCGAGTAACCACTATTCGTAAAGCGGGTGTCCCTGAGTATCGGCCAGGCTATCTGTTTTTAATATGTTGGTAGTTGGTCGATCAAGGTAATACTCCCACATATACATTTCTGCGTACGGGCCTGCGGTTTATATGACAATCCTATACCACCTCATAAACAATCAAGCCGCGCATGCGCATTGTAGATAAGATTAAGGTTTTATCTCCTGTCTGGCCTAGAAATATAGTTTGAAATCTAACTACAGGAACGCGAAAAGTCCACAAAAAAACCCAAACCAAAAAAAAAAAAAAAACACACAAAACACAAAAAAAAAAACACCCAACAACAACAGCAACAACAAAATAAAAAAATATACAAACAAAACTAAACATAGCAGTGATCACTTTGGAAATATCTTATCAAAAGGTTACATGCATAATTCCCTAAACAACATTTCATTATTTAATTGAATAGTACTTATAAAACATTTACATTTATTCTCAATAATTGTTAGCGTTACACCGATCCATCAAGGCGTCAGGGACCGTTTTTAAATAAACCTATATTATAATTAAACATTAAGTAATTGGTGCAGATAGGTTATATTAATTTTCTGTGTATATTATATTACACGATAATTTAGAAACGTAAGTGGATTGCACGTGCTTATTTACACATTACATATGCACTGCTAAACTTGCATCATAATGGCTGTTTCCCGCTGAAATTATTTATTTTACTTTCAAATTTAACCATTATACATTCAACAGTATTTGACCATAAAACAGTTTAGACAATGCCAATAACAATGAATTATATTATCATAAACCGTAGGATTACAGTGTAGAGAAGAATGAAATACACACACACACACACACACACACACATACACACAAACGCACGCACACACACATACGGAAACACACACACACACGCACACACAGATATACACGCACACATATATTCATCAATCCATCCATACATACATCAATACATACATATGGATGCCTCAGTAGATCGCAGCGCATCGTGGTTAGTCTCGCAATTTGCGGGCGATTCGGTCCCACAGGTTCGAGTCCCAGCAACGGCATGAGACAATTTGTGAGGCCAGAAAGGATTTAGTTATCCCCTGCGCCGCCAGTGCGTTAATAGCCTATCTATGTATGTAACAGTCAACCTCGACAAACATACAATATATAGATATTCATACATCAATACATACATATATATTTATATAGATATCCATACAACAATACATACTAGCCAGAGTCTGGTCTGCCCATTGTTTCATGCACGTAAGTGCGTAGCTTGTAGGCCCATACATATGGTTGAGTAAAAGAGCATCTTTTTTTATAGATGCCTCAATAACTCAGAACTTATCGTAACAAGTCAGCAAGTTGCAGGCGATTCGGTGCCATAGGTTCGAGTCCCAGCAACGGCATGGGACAATTTGTGAGGCCAGAAAGGATTTAATTATCCCCTGCGCAGTGCTTAATATCTATGTA
>NW_024533766.1:0-56584 GCF_016097555.1 Gigantopelta aegis | reverse complement strand
TTGTTGATTGTTTTTAGCTCTAACCAATATTTTCATATTGACAATGATTGATTATTTTGCTTTCTCTGAAGCAATTATAGAACTTAGGAAATAATTACATGTACCACAGAGCATTAAAATATTCTTACTTATAAACACAAGGTCCAATTTGTTTACCAATGGCTTTGCTCCCTTAAATTGTACATCATAAGGATTAGTGAGATTGAAGTAGTACACACGGAATTCTGTGGTACCATATTGCTCCATGTTGATGTGACTGGTGTGTTAGGAGGTAATGCAACATTCCTAAATGGAATAGATGGGATAAATGAATGGTGAATATACAGTTGAATGGACCATAGATAAAAAAGACTTACTTTATTAACAATATAATAGAAAAGTTGAATGTCTGAAGTTATAGTTGACTCCTAAACCCAACAGTAAGTACACTGCTTATAAAAAAGACCATCATGACTATTATTACACAGGGACACAATCTAGAACAGCAAGCGACAACATTTTCTTTGTTTCTGTCAGTCTCCATACTAGCTCAGGTTCCAAGACTCTTACAAGAGTCCCAACAGCCACTAAATGGGTGACGTTAATTTGTACAGCAGGATGTTTTTGGCACTTTGACAAACTAGAGCTGCAGTAAGACTTATACTCTAAGCAACTACAGCTTAACTAACGTTTTGGGTGGTTTGCAGATCTGTCAGTATAAATATCTATCTATATGCTGAGATTGTTATCAAAATGTGAATATGTTTATATAGTGTCTATATGAATTTCAACAATAGCTGATAATTGTAATATTAGCAAATAGTTCCATTAATTTTATTGCTTTCAATACTTTGTCTCTTTTAATATCATGTATCATGACACCTATTATACATTATTAACTTGATTTATATAATACATTATTTGTACTTTATGTACTTAAATGATTTATCCCACAACAATTCAAAAAAGTAAGTAAATAAAATTATAGATTATTTGGTAATTCATTTTAGCTAAAAACTACATGAACAGTATCCAATCCAATCAGTATTATAAATTGCTCTGTTGTAGATAATAATATAAAATATTACCTAACTGTAATTTATGTAGGTAGGCGTTGACTATTATTAGATGGGGTGATCTCAAGGAAAGGAAGGTCTTGATCACGAGGTTGTCAGCTCTCTGTTTAACGTGGTGATCTTAAAGTGAATATCAAGAAACGATATTGCTTCCACGATCATTGGCTGAACGAACCTGTATCTATCATAGGAGTTAGTAAGGCTATTAGTTTCTTGACTATTGAGTTCGCTTGATGTCTATAATCGTTTGTCTCTTAGAAACAGTGAATGAACAGAGTCCCAAGAGACGGGGAAGACGAGCCTTACTGACGCGCCACAACATAGGAGGGGTAACGACCAAGAAGAAAAATGTCAAAGAAATGTTTACATGTTGCATGATCACCATGTTAATATTATGGTCTTGTGTGCAGCTATTGCTGGGGGCTCTTGCTGGCTCGTATTCATTCATCAATAAACAAGTCAACAAGATAGTTGAAGAGGTACTTGTAGTTATATTATATGTACAATAATTATACTCTGTACACAATTGACTACAATTTTAGTGGAATTCCATAATGACAATGTTATGAACCTAATTGAGCATGCGTCCATAGTTGTAATGAGACTATAGTTGAAAAAATTATCCTATAATTGTTTTGAAAGATAGTGACTTCACACATGAAGTACTGACTAGAACTATAAAGATTACATAATTAGCAGCAGTGTCTGTGGAAGACTAAGACCCAAAACTAGTAGAGCTTTAGAGCATTTATACTCCACCCCATTATTACAGAGTTAATAATATTCATTGGTTGTTAAGGATGTAGTTTAATTTCATTTTGTTGTTCTTGAAAGTCCGGTATACAACAATATATTAAAATGATTGAAAACAAAACGCACACACATGGTCAGGACAATCAGGATATTTTCTTGTGTGTCATATCTAAGCTTTTTTGGCGATTCTTTTCAGCTATCTATTTCATACTTAAACCTACTTATACTATTAAAGGTTGTTTTGACAGTTTGTAAAACTTTCTGCTGAAGTTAGAGGACATTATCAATTCATAATGTTCAATTTCTAAAACTCATAAGTAGATTTAAAAAAAACAATTCTATTCATTGTAGTTAAGATAACTTACTAGTTACTATGTTATCCTTATTTAGCAAGTTGCTTTAATCAATGGCTCTCAAGGGACTGAAAATGGGCTAAACCCGGTGCCCCAGTCTACTGATCTTTTATATGTTCAATATAACTAATCCAACTGAATTCCTCAATGGATTAATTCCTAATATAGAAGAAATAGGACCATTTGTCTACAAGTAAGTACATGTATCTCTATACCTTTTGTACTTGTACATGTACTTTATTAATGGGATTACATGTACATGTAGTAAAAACTAATTATTAATGTGTGTACTCGTTGTACAAGTGCTTGTGGTACAGTTTGCAGGTTATTTTAAAGGTTGTGGTAATACGGATTACTAGTTTATAGTTTTGATAATGTTTATCACATGAGACATTTATTATATTATCGGGTGTATAATGTGATGTCTGATGTCTCCCAAAGTATAACAATTATTGTCTGGGATGTGTGAGTCATTATATTAACAAGGAAACAGGTATTTCCACATTGCTTCTTGCCTAGGACATAGGATAGCTACCATTAGTAAGCTCTAGACTACTGAACCCCAGTACTTACCACAAGACATAGGATAGCTACCATGGTAAAGCTCTAGACTAATGAACATCAGTACTTACCACAATGACATAGGATAGCTACCATTAGTAAGCTCTACTTCAGTAAACTGTCCACATTTTTCATATACACAGTGAAAATAAACCAAATAGGGTCTTCAGTGGAACAGCGAAGAGACCATACTCTCATATAATCAGAGTACATCTATTACACTCATAAAAATAGAACAAGAATTGATCATCTACTACATACATCAATACTATCAATCTACCTCTAATAGTAAGTGTCCTACTGTTACTATTATATAATTCTATATATAACAAGTTAGCATTACATTAATAGTTACAACTAACAAATATTAATTGTTAATTATTATAGGGGTGCTCATACAACTTGAAAAACTCTCTACTAAAATCAAGACCCTCCCTTCATTCCTTCAAAAGGAGGCTCTTGAACTTTTACAACTCTAAACGGATACCATTCAAAGTACTTTTCATGAGAATTTGATTATGAATCGAAGTGTGGAAGAAATTTTATGGGGATATCAGGATCCACTTCTTAAGTTTATAGCTGATATGAATATCTCTTTATTGGATGGTGTTCTTCCATCTGATGGCTTTTTTCAACTTGAGGTAACTTTTTTTAATGGAACTACTACTACAGATCTAGCTAGTGTAGTACATTCTAGACTAGTGAAACATTATACTTGCTACATTGACCTAGAATAGCTACCATTAGTAAGCTCTAGACTAGTTAGCATCAGTACTTATCACAGTGACTGTTAGCAAACTCTGACTAGTGAACATCAGTACTTAACTACAGGACTTAGAATAGCTGCTAATATCACTATTATTTTTCTATAGAAACAGCACAGCATTGCCTTTCCTAATATGGTATTTTACAGGCAAGGGTTGCTTCACGTTTAACTGCTCGTTACATTATGTATAATGGCGAAACGAGTATAAACTAAATGGGGAAACCTTTTGTGGTATGATCAATGGTACAGAGGCCATACTGTTTCATCCTGGAGTTAAGAAAACTGATTCTTGGAGGGATATGTGGATGAGTTGTTCCGTTCAGGCTATTTCACATTTAAAGAAGAACATGTTGAATATGCATCAAGATGTATAGATTTGTCTTGCCTAAAGAGGAATTGAATGCATCTTTACAAGATCGTGGGTTTTCATATGAATGGACCTGATGGTGTATTAAATCTAACAGCAGTATTTCCATTAAGTGAGGAGAGAGAGAGAGAGAGAGAGACTGATATGTTGTTATTTTTCTTTCTATTTTAGATGTACCAATTTTTGTTAGTAAGCCTCATTTTCTTGATGCTGATGATTTCTATATAAAAAGTGTTTGGGCTAAGCAAACCTGATCGTAGTAACATGATTCCTATCTATGTGTTGAACCAGTGAGTGTATCTAATATATAGTACTGAGGGATACTCTCATAGTTTCATATCTACTACCACTGTCACTCAGATAGTTAATGCCTTCTTTCTACTCCTCCTGTGATCTTGGACATAGTTGGAGCTATCTGTAACAATCTCTGAGTACATTATAGTATATATCATAATTACTTATTGTCTCTTGTTTCTTTCTATTCAATTTAATTATTTTTTTATTATTCAGATAACTGGGGAGTATTAGATGCTGCTAAACGACTTCAAATAATTTAGAACTGAAGGAATTTGCAAACTTAGGTAAGATTAAATAAAATCAGATATTAAATAACTTTGCTCTCTCTCTCACACACACACAGTGCTCTTCGTAAACTTCCTCCGTTAACATATCTTCCTTTGCTGTGGGCAGCAGAGGTAATATAGTCACTCACAAATACTGTTATCATTGCCACAATGGTCATTCTCTTTAGGAGGGTAAATCAACTCTACATTAGCAGATGAATTTAAAGATAAAGTCTACAAACCTCTTAATATTGTACATTATAGTGTCATATCAGTAGCTGCACTCTCTGGTAGAAGGATAGATAGATAGTCAGATAGATGACCATACTAAGAGTGATAAACAAACAGTCTAAAATATTCTTTTATTTTTATAGGTACTGTAAGCGTGTTTCTCTTATGTTCATTGTTGTTCTACTTCTTTGTAAATGTGAAAACATGGATCAAGGAGAAGAGACAAGGGATTAGTGTTCAATTTGATGATTAGTGTATGTATGTACAATCTACATTACACAAGTATTAGCTCTATAATTAATTTAAACTGATCCTTTTGTTGATGTAAAGTTTTTCCTTTCTTTATTTCTTCCTATATTGTGTAACTGAACTGTATTGTCTGTACCTATGTAATAGCTGGAATGTTCATATGTCCCTTTAATATACATTATTAACTATAATATAATTATGTAATAGTACTTTTGTTAATATTAACAGATTAGCAGATGAACGTGAAACAATATATTAATATTAATTATTAATAACATTAATTATTAATATAATTTAAGTTAAAATCCACACACATACAAAGTACACATCAAACACTAACTTAACAGTACACTTAGTCTCAAAAAAATAATGAAATATATTAGAGATAGACATTATAATCTTGGCATGGCTAGTTCTTTAATGGGAAACCTAATGTTAATAATTGTTTTGACTTGTTTTCTGTTCTGTACGTGATGTACGATACACTTGTATAATTGTCTCTGATTCGCATGTAGGAAAGAACTTTTTGAGACGTTGAAGAGTCTCACCTAAAGAGATACAGACATACATTGATAACTATATTAAGTTACTGTGGTAAGTTTTAGTCTAGAGCTTGTTATGGTAGCCATCCTAGATCACTGTGGAAAGTGCTGATGTTCACTAGTCTAGAACTTACTAATGGTAGTTATCCTAAGTCACTGTGGTAAGTACTGACATTAACTAGTCTAGAGCTTACTAATGGTAGCTATCCTAAGTCACTGTGGTAAGTACTGATGTTCACTAGTCTAGAGCTTACTAATGATAGCTATCCTAGTCCACTGTGGTGGTAAGTACTATACTAGAAACAGTTACTTACGATATTCCTGTCTATTCTGTTGTTGTCTTCTGTTTGGATTATTTCTGTTTGCAGAATCAGTACCTTTCTTTGAGCACTTCTCCTTCGCACTGTACCACTGAGAAGAGAGAGAGAGAGAAGATAAACCATCGTGTTAGATAGCTACATTACCTTGCTCTTCTTGCAGCTTTCTTAATTGGTTTTCTCTTACGATAAGTGAGATGTAACAATACAATCAGAATTATGATCACGACTATAACAACAATTGGTACCCACCAATTCTTCTTTAGCCAAGCAATAAACAGAATTGAGTGTCTCCAATGTAAAGATATCAAGTAGATATTTAAAGTCTGTTCATTGTCTACACCAATACATCTGAATGGATAAAATGATAAAAAGAAATTGATGACTAGATTAACAAGTAAAAGATAAATGAATTGTTTGTATGAAAAACTTACTCAGGTGGATTAGCATCACTGCAGTATCCACGAAAATTGTTGCAAGATCTACCGCTTTCTCGAAAACTGACCAGGCACCGGTAACCGTCCATCTCCCTGTGAAAATGCCCAGACAAAATAAACAAAAAAATAAATGTATTGAACCTTCAAACAGCCAGACAGAGAGAGATACTTACCGATAAAGTAAACGTGATATACATGTACCATTAAGAGCACAACATACATGACACAATTCAGATGTACTGCTGTTACATAAACACTCTTGCAATCCTTGAGTCTTGCATACAGAACCTATAATAAAATCATATTGTTAGAATTGGTCCATATTAATGACTACACCAATCTCATTGTTTGCCTCACCTGTACATTGTCCATTCTCACAGAATCGTGTCCCATTCATACAAGATATATTCTTATAAAAAGGAGTTGGACAGCTTGAAGAATTGCCAAGGCAACGTGACTCAGCTGCACACTCAGAAGCTGGACTACAAACATGACCAGCACTTCGTACTTGACAATTTTCACAACAACTATCACTAGCACTAAATAAAACAATGAGATAAATACAAAAGCAGGAAGACAGCTACATGCATTACCTGCACCTTGCTGTTGATATTAACTCACATGTTGTAGCATTACAACATCGATCAACCATATCACAAGCAGTTTGATCATTACTACCACAATCACAGCGTTCACCTTCTTCTCTAAGTTGATTACCACAAAATGAACCATCACCTAGAAGGAAAGGAGGGAGGAAGGAATAGGAAGTGAGAGAAAGGAGGAAGGAAGGAAGGGAGTGAGTGAGAGGGGAAAAAAAGGAGGGAGAGAGGATAGTAGAGCAGTAAATTAACAAGATACTTATGACATAGTTCTTACTCCTAAAGCAGCTGGATTTTAGTTGTTAAGACAGAGTATATAGAATTTATAGAAAAGGTGAAAATCTATCATTGTTTCTTTTTGAGTACCATCAGTAGCTCTGGGATACATAATGTAATTACCATTACTAGAACCAGGAGAACACGTAGGATTACCCTCGGGATCATGCTGTGGAACTAATGGAAGTGGTTAGAAGGATAGATAATAAACAAAGAGATAGACAAAAACTTACTGAAGATCCAAAGTTATGTCCAAATTCATGTGCTACAGTATAGTCACAACACCTCTAGGTTGTCTAGAACCATAAGTTAAGATAGGTCACAATAGCTGTGTTAAGACTTCGTTTAGTCCCACAGACAAAGATACCCTTCCCTCACAAATACCTCCACTGGAACCTCCAGGAGGTTGAGCTACCCAAGCTAGTCCTAACACGCCACCACTAAAATCCCTGTTAAGGATAAAGATAACAGTATTCATAACTCTAACACCACACCCATCAATAATGAGAATTAAACTTACCTATATGTTAGCAACAAAGATAAGCAATAAGATGTATGGTCATTTGTGACCAACGATCGAGAAAATTTTCTACAGTAATACTGACGAACTAAACAGTCACCATAAGAGTTAGAATTTAAAAACTTCTGTTTTTACAAGTTGAGGTGTTATAGTATCCATCGTGCCATCACTATTAAAATCGTTTCTTGATAAATACTTTGAACAATAGCAAATACTGATGTCACCTCAGTAACAGCAGATGCTTCATTGTTACTAGCAATATTAGACAAAAACAAGTGATCAACAGCCACAAATATTTGAACAATATCGTCCCCCACTAACAGTGTCTGCTCGTTTCTCAAGATGGCGTCGATTACGCTGTTTAAACATCTCTGAGAGAGTGTGGGCATATTCTTCATCAGATAATGGTTGTCGAGGTCTTGATACAGGTTTAGCTGTTGCTTGGATGCTTGCAGTTTATCTAACAGAGCCTTTTTTAACGCACAAGTTGCATTTTGTCCAGGTAAGTTGAAGATGATGTCTTTAGGGGAGTATATGATGGAGAGTGTATGTTTGTGGGTGTGGCTTGTTTATTGAAGAATTTGTGTGCATATTCAATATGATAATGGTCATCGCCATCTTCAGTGAAAATGTCTCCCATCAAAGACACCATTTTGTATGTGACCATGAATCTTTGAAGATAATTGACCTGGGAGACAGAGACAGACAGACAAGCAGAGAGAACAGACAGAGAAGAAGAAAAAGAGACCAAAACATGAGGTCACATTGATGTCATCAGATGATATGATCATTATAATAACATCATTACATAATATTACATAAAAGCTGGTTGTACCTTGTAATTTGCCTCTGTAAAAGGAGGCGGGGTTCATATTGAGAGGGCTTAATGCCTTCATCTGTATGGACTAAAAACTGAGCATTTGGAGCAAAAACGTCTTGACTAGGCCAGAGTTCAAGAGAAAAGGTTCTGAGAGAGAGAGAAAAGTGAAAGAGAGAGATGACAATATCCACATATCTACACAAACTATGCTAATATTAAGTTCAAAATACAAATGATATCATTCCAAATCATTCCTTACAAATTTCTTAGTGTAAAAAACATAGCAGATGTCAACAACAACTTATCAGTAGCCCTATCAGTCTATCACACACTACTACTCTCATATTACACACAGCCATAATTGCTCTATTTCTAATATGTGACCTAACTACCATATAAGGTAAGAGATATTAAACTATATCATTAAACATGACAACGTGATAATTACTGAACTATGAGAGCTAGCACCTTTCATGGAGGAAGGAATACTCTGACTGTATGACTGTTAAAGGGAGTGACTATAAATACATATGGTCTGCACATGACAACACAAGTTATACATATAGTTGCTAAGCAACGTTACATACTTTTAGAGGTGTTATAGTGAGTTTAAGAGCAATCAAAAAAGTGATAATAAGTATGAATTAGTACATAGTGACTAATTATTGGCACTAATTGGTTAGTATTCCACTCCTACTCCAACAGGAGATGACAGTGCCATACAACTGTCATTCTAATATCCTATTACATGCTTAGCTTGCCTTATGAAACCATATTATGTACTTTAAAAATTCATGACTATGTGATTACATCAATTAAAACTGACAGCCAGATGCACAAACAAACAGGATACACAACTAAACACCCAAAAACTACAACCACCTCCAAATCTAAGAGAGACACCAGCACCACAGGTTGTAAGGAATATGATCATAATTATTATAGTGTACTAATCTCTAACCACATCCTAATATGTCTAGTACTATAACATAGTCTAGTGTTTTAGTTCATACCTATTTAGAGCATAAAAAGTGATGTATATTTTTTTCTCATGGGATTTTAGAGTATTCAGATCAGAGCGTTTCAATCTCTCATGGTGTGCTTGTATTGTTTCTTTCTGTGTTGTAATTTAGTCCTTCATAATGACGTATACGATCTGTTAGTGGAGTATCTGTGGAAGTGGAAGGGAGGGAAAGATATCACTAATAGTTAGCTATTGTATCCTAGGTCACTGTAATAAGTACTGATGTTCAGTAGTTTAGAGCTTACTAATGGTAGCTATCCTATGTCATTGTCGTAAGTATTGATGTTCACTAGTCTAGAACTTACTAATGGTACCTATCCTAGGTCACTGTGGTAAGTATTGATGTTCATAAGTTTATAGAACTTATTAGCACTAATGGCAGGCATCCTAGGTCACTGTGGTAAGTACTGATGTTCACTAGTCTAGAGCTTAGCATCCTAGGTCACTGTAATAAGTACTGATGTTCAGTAGTTTAGAGCTTACTAATGGTAGCTATCCTATGTCATTGTCGTAAGTATTGATGTTCACTAGTCTAGAACTTACTAATGGTACCTATCCTAGGTCACTGTGGTAAGTATTGATGTTCATAAGTATAGAAACTTATTAGCACTAATGGCAGGCATCCTAGGTCACTGTGGTAAGTACTGATGTTCACTAGTCTAGAGCTTACTAATGGTAGCATCCTAGGTCACTGTAATAAGTACTGATGTTCAGTAGTATAGAACTTACTAATGGTAACTATTCCTATGTCATTGTGGTAAGTACTGATGTTCACTAGTCTAGAGCTTACTAATGGTAGCTGTCCTAGGTCACTGTAGTAAGTACTGACGTTCAATAATCTAGAGCTTGCTAACAGTCACTGTGGTAAGTAATGATGTTCACTAGTCCTAGTAGTAGCTACCTATAATTGCTGCCTACGATACATTAAAGGTAGTTATTTCAATCATACTTACTGTTTTCAGCGATTGAGGTCCAAACATATCAAACCGAGAGAGAACAATAAAGACCATTTTAGCTGCAACAAAGCCATCCGCAGAGTTAGTCAAGCCTTCGAAGTCTCACAGTTTCCTATTTTATAACAAAATAAATGTCTGTTTAATTAGAACAATATCACAAATTTATGGTAACAATTATTGTTCTTTTTTAGCGATGCTAACGAATCACTTAGACACTGCAACAGTCCAGTATGCTGACTATCTTTTAATAATTCCTTGTATCTAACCTAAAAAGATAGAGCTATATCATCAAATAATTATAATAATTAACATACCATGACATCAGAATGACATCGTCCTAACAGAATCAAACATTTCACAACTAATGATAATATTTCTGTACATCTAAATAATAGTTATTATAACAATGGATTATAAGAAAATTTTTGTTTACATATCTATGTATAGAAGTTTATGCAACACATTTTACCAAGTTTGAAAGTAACAGTATTTTGTACGTAAGCCATTTAGTTTTTTTAGTTATAATATATAAATTATGTTTGTATACATAAACATTTTTGTGTTGTTATATAATATGATCATTACATATACTAGCACAAGAATACAATAGTTACCAAAAACAGAGTGATGTGGGTCACAGGATGTATTAGTATATACTGTATAGCGGGCGTTTTTTCGGGGGAGGGGGAGAAATTTTTATGGTTGAGAAAACAAACAACAAAATATTTTCATATGAAAGTTTATTAGGTGCAATGAGCTACGCCCATTAATGCGTACAACAATATCATGGAGGTTGCCAGTTTCTCTCTGGCACTCAAGTTGTTCTCTAAATTTAGCATCCCAGATCCCTTTGTACTGGTAGTAGCCTCGTATATGGCTTGAATTTCGAAGTATGTCATTTGTACACCACGTGTATAAGGGATGTGGTTTAGACTAGATGGCTCGACCACGAAATTCTTACCACGAAACCAACAAAATGTTTGACATCCACGAAAAATTTTGCCCCCCCCCCCAAAAAAAAAGCTGCTATACAGTAACAACTAACCTGATTTATCTGGTATAGTGGAGTTGTCAGGACCAAAGATCTGAAACAAGTTTCAATAATGATTTCAAAATGGAATCAGAGTAATGTGGAATTCTAGATGTTAATAAATAACACTTAACAATGATCCATTCATCCATCTAGCGCCATCAGTTGATCTATCAATAGAATCATCCATCCATACTATTCATATAACCACTCATTCATCCATCCATTCTACTAACCTAGGCCACGTCCATTTCATTAAACAACACAAAGTCTTAAGACAAGTCATTCTTGTTACCTCTCCACAATAATCAGGATATTCCATGTAATCAAACAATACTGACAATAAGGACTTCAAATATCGTACAGTAAATATACCCATCAATTCAATATAAGGGGGACACATGACTAACATAGGCCTACAGGATAACAAATATGTCATGCTATGGAATATACCATAATTGTTCTAATTATTAGGACATTACTAACTTTTCGAACTGCTAACTTAGACTCAGTTTGCATTGAGTGGAGAAAATATTGTAAAAACTTCATCAATTATATTAGGCTAATAAATAAAATAATAAATATGATAATAAATAACAACTTTATATAAGCTAAAAATACCTTTCTAGGGCTATCTACCTTTCTTGGCATAGGTCCTACTATAACAGGAAGTAGGTGCATTAAACAAGGATGAATTGAAGTAATAATATCAACTTCATTGATATAAAGAAGTGGTTTAAAGCCTAAAAGAAAGAAAATTAGATTCAGAAGGAAAAATGGTGTGTAGATGTACATCAAATATGACACATCTGCTCTACCATATAATCGTAGTTCAGCTTGCATTCTAGGAGTAGAAGAGAGAGAGAGAGAGAGAAGAGGTAATCAAAGCAATCCTACTTACTCATATACTTACAGTATTTCTAATAAGATGAGTCATTCCAGATACTCCCAACACTTTATGATAACTCTGCAACAAAAATATACAAAATCCATGTAATATTTAAGCCACACCCACTTCATGATCGTCCACTAACATTAATAATGGAGGAAGAAATGACTCCAAATATTCACCAACATGAGGATGCTAGATAACAAGTAAAGAACTCTGAGATAATAAGTAAAGAATCTATCCTTTAGTAGAAAGAAAATAATACTCTATAATTATTATGACTACATAAGTTAATGTGTCTTGGTAGACACACCCAACTAATTACATATTGCTATGGTAACATATGTAATCCATTACCTTTAAAGTTTCAAAGACCATAGTAAAGCATGTTTAGCATTAGGATGTGCCTTCCACTTGACCTCTTTGTAATTTTAATTTCAGATCAGCTAATAAATCTTTTATGACTCCATTTGGAAATAATTGTGATTTTGTGTGATCAGTTTCAGTTATTGACTGGTCTATGTGTTGTTGCTGTGGTAACAGTTTGGTCTCATCATCCACTGGTAAATAAGGGGAGGGGTTAGGTGGATGTGAACGCTCAAATTTATTTAACCAAGCTAAAAGTTCCAGAAGAGAGAACGACAGTACAAATCTTTTAGTATTATAGATAATTAAGGCTGAGAGAGAGAGAGAGAGAGAGAGAGAGGAGAGAGAGAGAGCAACAAGTACATATAAATATTAACAACTACACTTTACTTTTGCTATCTGTTGTGATTCCTTGTTAGTCCAGTAATGTAAAACCGGTATGACAAGTTATAGTCGATATCAAGTGTGGAATTAGTGGTTTAACTAACTGTTTCAATTCTGTAGAATTCAAACAATCAACATGACTTTCTTTACTTTGTTGTTCTTTATGATCTGTGACTGTCATGTGACTATTTAATTGATTGAGTAAATCTTTGAGAATCCACAAAGTTTTACATAGTTAGAAATAATATCAGTAGAATTACAAGAAAATAATGGAATAAATATTAAAAATATTTAATTAAGGACCTTTCTCTTCTCTTGTGAGCGTCAGCATTCACTTCTAAAGACATTAAAGTATCTTTAATCTTGATGACTAAACTATCAACAGCCTATCTATTCCACGTGGGTGAGGTCGGGTACACCCATTTCGCAAACTGCCACGCCTTCCACGTGGTATAAGGAGAAATGGCTACAGCAGATATTGATGATACTCTTACTGATGAAAGGGCTGCTTTAGCTGGTCAGCCCAAGAAACATGACCATGAACAGGCAGTTCATCTTGACAAAGTAACAGATTACGTAGAAGAGCAAGAGATATTCGGTGATGTTGGGAAAGTTAGTCCATCGAGTACTTATAATGGAATAATTACTGGTTATTAATATTAGGCTGTATCTGAAATAAGTAGTGATTTATTAAAAGATAAATCACTCAAAGACCAGAGAGACAAAGAACTTGCTAAAGTAGTTATCAGAAAAGAAGATGTTGAATTAATTGTAAGTAAATATTATTATATCTTTTATAAATTGCAGGATCTATGTTTATTAAGTAGACATTGAACTTTATTATGCACTCTCTCCATGTATTGTTATATAGACTCGTGAACTGGAAATTCCGAAGTCGGTGGCCGAGAGAAGTCTTCGTGAACATATGGGTGATGTAGTATAGCATTACATAGTCTAACTGACTGAAGAAATAATAATTTTAATTTTTACAATTATAAAGTTTTCGTTTTTTGTTTGCACTCACTGTATTACAATATTATCAATTCTATGTAGTAATATCATATCAATATTGTTATGATACTCAATGTGGGAGTGATCAGTTAACATAAGTCACCTGATCTAGCAGCAGCACACTGCATGAATTGCTAACTAAGAGAATATGGATCTGGTGGCAAAGAAATCAGCCACAGAGATTGAAATTGACGTCTATTCAAGATACTAACAAGCAAGAGGACATTTGGGATTGAGTATATTTTTCTGGAAGATGCAAATGAGCCTGATCTTCTACTTGGGAAACATTTGTATTGATATCAGGAAATACTAACTCATTTTCCCAACATAATGATCTGTCTCCTTCATTAACAACTACCCAAGAAGAAACTCCATTACCCATTGCAAGCCGAAGAAAATGGTGGCAAAGACAGTCAAAACTAGTAAAGAAGACAGTTCAAAATTACAACTCCACGAGTAATGCAGGATCTGATAGCCCAGTTGAGGAAACCATGATGTATCGGCATCTGCAAATAGTAGAAATGAAGGAATTAGGAAAACTCATAGCGAAACTAGTTCAGGCCAATTAGAACTCTTTCTTCAATGGTTATACATCCCATCACAAGTCTCTGATTGTTATGTTGAATGGTTAGAAAAGACAGTGGGACTATTTGGTCAATCTGGAGTTGGTAAGACGACTTTTCTGCAGACCTTTCCTCAACTTCACATAGAAACGCCATCATAACTCCATAGAGGACTAGTGAGATCACAGTAGAAAGATATGGTGTTATGATACAAAGGTACACATGAAACTCAATCTAGTTGTAATAAATGACCCACAGAAAGAAGATCTTTTATGAACTATCTCATTCCCTCTCCTATCTTGATTCTATCATCATTATGTGTGATGTTACTGATAAATATAGTATGGAGAGCATCAAAGGAGCTGTACCTCTTTTAAATCTCCTCCAAATGCCATACCAGCTATTGTGTTTGTGAACAAGAGAGAATCTTTCTGATGATTGTCGTGATTTCTCTAACTCTCAGCTATTAGATGTCGTAGTTAAATGTCCGTATAAAGTCAACAAGTGTTTTGAGATATCTGCAAACAATAGAATGCATTGTTTTGAATCAATCAGTTGAATATTTGTCCAGATTTATTAATTGATCAACATTACAAAAATTGTATTAGTGAAAGAATTAGACCAAAATGAAATATGCTTCAAAGGCAGTCGTAATGTGTTTGTATGTAACAATCACTTTTCACATTCAATGTATTGCAAATAATGTATAAATCTTATTTTATTGTTCTCCTGTATTGTCATCCTTCTCAGTTATGATAAGTGTTCTATAAACCAGCTATAGTAATTAATAAGAAATGGCAGCTAAGCAACCACTCCTCCCTCTCAAACAATTCCTTCTTCCTAATGTCATACTACTGGAAAAGTATTAACAGAGGAACTTGATTGGTAGAAAACTTATGTGAAGTCATTGAAAGAAGTTATATGGAGACACCGGTAGTTGGAAAGAGAATGTATGATATCTTCTCTTATATACACTGCTGACTCAGCTACTAATATGAAACATTTTGAAGAACGTGTGCTCAACTGTCTCATATTTGTCACCCCAATATTGTACAATTCCTTGGTCTTTATTACCAGCCTGAAGTCACAATACCTTTAGTTTTCCAGAGTTGTTGCCATTCTCTCTACACAGTGTTTAGAGAAACACCCCCACTGTCCTATTTTGACTGATGTTACAAACTCAATATTCTCTTGTTGACATTGCTCATGGCTTATTATATCTGCACAATTTTGATCCACCTATAATTCATGGTGTCTTACAGCTGATAGTGTCTTACTGACACAGTACTAAGAGCTAAGATTGACGATGTAATGCATGACTTCACAGTTTCACCACTCACCTTTAGTAATATGGGACATAAAGTCATGTCATATATATCACCTGAAGCTCAAATAGATTCTTTTGAGGTCACTAATAAAACTGATGTCTTTTCATTTGTAATCTCATTTTACATATAGTAACTCATCAATGGCCTTTATCATCTCCTCATTTGAAAGTGATACTCATCGTACACTGACAGAGAGACGTAAAGAAGACTAGAAAGAAGACAACATTGCTTAAGCAAGGCAGTGTCCAATAAATTTCTCTATGTACGCTAGCTAAGAAATGTCTTGGTAACTTTCCTGAAGATCGTCCATGTACTACTGAACTAGTTGAGGACATTGGAATATAGAGTTTTTCCCAATCTGTCAGCCAATCTTCAAAGGAGCATCTTCAAACAGGCTCTATTAGTGAAAATGCACCGAGTCTATATTAGATCTTGTTAGTTGCTATTGAGAAAAGAATTCAGCAACTGAGAAATGGAAAGAGATGAATTGTTACACAAAGCTTAAAGGCATCGACAGATGTTAAAATGAAGAGCAGTCATATTTGACAGAACAAGAGTTGAAGTTGTCCCTACAGTTATGTCTTCCATAAAATATCATCAGAGGATTCCTTGCTAATTTTAAATAGTTGAGAAAGATGACAAACTGATTGCGAGAGAAAACCAAAGTATTGTTAGACTATGAATTCTCAGAACCAGACCTAGCAGAGCCAACTGATAAAAATCAAACTAATGAACTACATGGAATATATGGTAGATTCTTCATCTCATAAGCATATTGGACACTCTACAAGTAGCAATATTAATTAACCAAGATCACCACAAGAATCTGATTCAGAAATGTATTGAGAGCAGAAGAGTCCTCTATTACACTTTCCGTTAAGATGCTACAACCGATAATGGTATTCAATTGTTAGATCTACCTGATGGACAAATAAGAATGTGTGAAAAGGAATTCCCACACTGACTATGTATGTATTGAACCAGACTTAGCAGAAGACAAAAATAAAATTGACTCCCAGCTGATATTTCTGGAACAAAAGCAGATGACACTGTTGATGGGCACTCTTCACAAATTATAAGTAATGCTATTAATAAATAACATCCAACATCAAAACGTCGTCCCAACAAATGTATACTAAGTCAGCAACCTATAATACACATCCTAATGATTTGCTACACTTTGATTTGCTCTACGGAGACATTACTATGAGGTAGTAGTGCTTGGGTGGGATAGTTGGTAAGACATGTTATTGTTATTAGAGTAACAGAGAATTATTTTTTGCTGTTACTGAAAGCTACCATGTGGAGCAGATGCTTTTGATATACAAAACAAAGAACAGCAGTGTACTGTGAGAGTAATCATGTGGGATATAGCAATACCAAATTACCATCCTGATGAAACCTCTTCTCCCATTCTATGTTCAGGAGACCATATGAGTGATTGTTATTTGTAATATTACACAAAAATACTCTCCTTATAGCTAAAGAATTGAAAAAGGATTGATAACCATATCAAGCTGTAACCCCAGTCTCCTTCTAGTCAATCAGATTGAATCTTCCTTCTGAACAGCATGAATTAACATATACTGACATTGATGAAGTAGTGAAAGAGTGCAACTTTGCATGCTGTGTTTAAAATATCTTGTAAAGAGAACATATTACTGCAAAGAATCAATCGAGAAGTTTAATTGACCCTATTTTACACATTCCATCAAAGACCTTCACAGTCTCCATCAAGTACAATTGAAAACAACACAGTTACCAATATCACAAAGCTGTTTTTTAATGTATATTGATTATTTCCAGTTTGGATTCTGTAAAAAAAGGGTGTTATGGTACACTTGACCATTAGTATGATGTAAAAATATAAATAGATTATTAACAATATTTACAACAATTAACTATTACCAATAATTATTAATGATGAGATCAAGCCAAAATAATGATAAATTACAATTGATATGAAGAATGAAAATTAAATTGATACAAAAAATTGCAAAAATGATTATGAACCTGAAAAAAGTACTGCTGTCTCGGTGATAAGAAAAGATGGTGGCTGGTTTCACTCAGAAAGTTGCTTCTGCATCTTCATAGTAGAGCTAAGAAAGTAAGTGTTATTAAACTATGGTATCTGTTAATCTATCAACTGTCATTCATCTTGCCATACATTCTATTTATCTTAACTTACTCCATTATCCAACTCTTCGTCATAAAAGATGATGCACTCTCTTCATCTCTTCAGGCCACACACTCATCTAATAACAGTCCTTTCGTAAACAGTGATTTCTCTAAAGAGTTAAGTCGATCTTCTACCTTAGATGTGATCAGCATGAAGTCTTTTCCATCTAACAATTGTATACAACACAATTAATATAAAGAGATCAATTGATATTACTTTACTTTATCCATTAGGTATTCTCTGATGTGACTCCAGTTCATCTATTTTCGTTACTAAACTTCTATATTATTCTGTCTTAGTTGTTTATAATTCTGGTTTTAGTTTGTCTAACTGGTTTTGTTGTGTTTTCTGGTTCTTTTTTGCTGCTTCAATGTCTTGTAGAGCTTTGTCACGTTCCTATGGTGACATGTCATTGATAGGTCATGTGATTATGTAACACTTACAGATGTTAGTTTTTTGTATTTTGTGAGTAGTTCAGTATTATTGGGTCCACCCCCTCGTTTAAGTCGGACAACGCTGGATTGCTATTTGGGCAAATAGATCAGATAGAATAAGAGGGACACATAACATATTCATACCATAGATGTAGGCGGAGTGAATGTGAGGAGGTGTGGCTGCTCCCTGCAAATAAATAATATAATAAATAAATGTTATAAATATAATTTCATATATAAACAATTATGTCATCATGATGCTAATTTATAATTCCCCCGCACTCACACAGCTGTTAATTCTCTTTTCAAACGTAAATAACATTGTCTTCAAAGTTTTTAACTTCTGTACCATACGACGATTAATCCTCAGCATCAATAAGAACCGCACCTTCTAACTCATTGAGACCCACACAGCTAATTCTTCCTCTCTTACTTGGCTGTCTCCGCCCTCCTTTTTGTCCCATTTGAGAATTTGGTGTGCTAGTTACTTGACCAGAACGAATTAACGGAGTTCTAACTGGATTTGATAACATGTGTAAAGGACAAGCTGAATTAGTTTCAGTGGATTGATAAACATGGTAAATGGACAGATTGAAAGTTCCATGTTCAACATGGTATTGAAAGTTTCATGGTAAATGGACAGGCTGAATATAGTTCAATGGATTGATAACATGGTAAATGGACAGGGATGAATTAGTTCAATGGATTGATAACATGGTAAATGGACAAATTGAATTAAAAGATCAGTGACCAATCAAAAAGGTTCTTCAGTTCATACCTTCCCATTCTCTCCTACCGTGGATCACTGATTCTGAGACCCCTGGAGTCTACGTGGTGTTATATCATAGCTTGTTTCTTTTTGTCTCAGTTCTTTGTCTTCATCTTCTTAGCAATACCAACAGTCTATGATAAAAAAATATACCAATGATGAATAGAATCTAAAGTAATGAATGAAGCTTCAATAAAACATGAGGTGCTGCTTATACAGACCTTTCGGAATAAGGGGTGCTCCGGCCACTTGAGGGTGTGGAGCTACGACTGCCATGAGATGTTTGTCGTTGAATTGATGTGACTTTATGGACATCAGCTCTGAACGAGGTCGTGATGGTCCTCTAGCCTAGAGAAGAAAGACGAGAGGAGAGAAGAAAGAGAGGGTGAGAAGGGAGTAAGAGCAAGGGCAGCAAAGATATTTGGCAATGTTAAAGCAAACATTCCATAATACCACAATAATGTCATTACATCATTAAACAGATGGTGTTCAAAACTATAATCATGTTTATTCAGCATCATGCAGACCACACCCACCTCATTTTGCTTGTAAGTGAAGCAGCTGATGATGGTCTATTGTTTTTCATCACTCTGATTTCGTTTCATAGGTGGACGGAGTTTTGAACTCCCTCTTTAGTGGGTGATGTAATAGTTTGAACAGAAATCTATAAATAGAGACAAAGATTATCATAGATTGTATAAAAAAATTCCTAGGGGAATGAACTATAAACCACACCACTCAAAAAATTGTGATAATATGGTCCCTTGAGTACACAGTTGTCTCTTTGATCCTATTGATCTCACAGGGAATACGTTGTTATCACTACACAGTGTTTGTAAATCAAGCAATATAGAAATTGTTTAACAGCTGTGTCAACACAATTTAAACTAACCAACAAGTAGTTAATAACAGTTAACATGTTTGCACTAGGTATTCAATGCATTTACCTTGTCTAATAGGAGATCGTTTGAGTTCTTATGATAGGAACCCCTCTATGAGTTTGTATCATTACTAACCACACTCCCTGAACTCTCCAATTGGCTCAGTTCTGATGCTAACTGATTCCAAATCAGGAGAACCTTCGTGAAATGAAAATGGTCTTTTCCCCACGCCCCCGTGAGAACTAGCTGGAAGAGCGACGTGGAATTATTACCACTTTCAGTACGTCTCATAGGAACACTCCCTACAGTAGAATTCAATTACTTTCAACACCTCCATCAGTTTGGTCTGAAGATTTTCCTTGATTTTTGAACTTGCGTTGAATTTCCCATTGACTGAGTCCTTCCATGTTTTACAGGCTGTGGTGACCTCTCTTGGGAAGGTCTAGTATTAACAGTAGCTCGTCTGTTTCCAGCTGATGATGGCCGATTGACGCCATATTTATCTTTTGAAGAAAAGAGCTACTTGCATGTATCACCTCGTCGTCTAAATGTGGGGCTCTCTTTACTTGAAGTCTTCTCATGGAGTTCATTTTTACGGATGAAGTTCCAATGTGACTGACTTGTACTCGAGTTGAGTCACCAGAACTAGTGGAATAGTCATGTGAGCTGAAAATGACCCAACTTGATTCTTGTATCAGATAAGGAGATGCCGATCGGCTGTTTGGATTAGCAGTGAGATCCACCGTGTTGACTGGACCATGAGCGGATGTAATAACCAGAAGCAACTTGTAACAAGTTATCATCTTCAACATAATCAAACACTTCGTTTAGTTCTTTTTGAACAATAGGTGCCTTGTGTCCTAGCAATTTTCATGGACTTTGAACGAGGCACTGAAGCTGATGATTTTGGAGATGATTCCTTTGTGGCTCTAATCACTACCAGAAGCTCCATTAACTAAAAATTTCTTAAAAACCAAAACAAATTTTGGTATATTCTACTCTGTCTGCTCGTGTGCCTCCATAATTAACAATTAGTACTAAAATAAGAAGACGTTTCAAAATCCTCTTTCTCTTAATTACAATAGGTCTACCTAAATCGGTGATCTCATTCAGAAGCAATGTTATTGGCACAGGCCATAGCCATTCAAACCACAAAAATGTTCAGTATTTGTTACTGTTATCTATAAATGAAAGGATATTTGTAATCTATAATTTTTTAACACTTGGACATATGCAATTTACTAATAGTGTACTATTATATGATATACACATAATGCATTATATGGTAAAGTATGACTACTAGTAGAGGATGGCTTTCTTAGTATAGGTTACTATAGGTTGGCTACATTGACTGATGACTGAAAAGTTTCCAGGAACCGAGAGGATGTACCTGAATATATAATGACTTGCAACATATTATAATTAATTAATGACTGAAAGTTAACAGGTCATTGAATGAGGGGTTTGGTGAAAACTGTGATATAAATGAATTTACTAAAACATTTCACTGGGGTAGGCACTGATGCTTACTAATGTTAGCTATCGCTAAGTCATTGTAGTAAATATTGATGTTTAGTCTAGAGGTGTACTAATGATAGCTGTCTCTAGGTCACTGTGGTAAGTACTGATGTTTACTACCCTATAACTTACTAATGGTAAGCCATTCTGAATTACTGAGTATGAACTAGTCTTATTAAACAGTAATTATTGGAATGTGATTTCATTGTTATACTATATATATAGTGATATATAGATACTACAGTGTTATGACTAATATGGAATATTAGAAACTAATACTGGAATGCAGTCATATGTATGATATAATACCTATCCATACATTTATAACTACATCATAAAATAGCATCAAATATCATGTTTATATACCTCATCCTGTTTATTGATAAATTGTAGTCTACATCTGGTCTGTTGCCAAGTTCACTTATCACTAAATCATAAATCTAGATATTTATCAGTTCATCAATCAGTGATCCATTTTCACGTTACTCTCATGACTTAATCATATAATTGATGTTAAATTAACTGGATCTATGATTTGATATGCTTTAACTAGCACAGTTATGTGGAACTAAACATCATTATATACACAATGTCCTTTATCAGGACAACATGTCTATTATCTTATCATGATTATTAAAATTACAATAAAAACCATTTTAAAGAATAAAAAACAATCTCCCTCAATATCTTATCATCATTGGTATGAAAGTTATTAAGATATTATCAACTCATAACGGCATAACCCGTTGTAATAGAAAGACTTGCTTAACAGCCAATTGGTTGGAGGACGAAATTCTAACAGAAGTATTAGGCTTCTTACTTGGTCTGAATTAAAGTATAAAGGCGTGGTAATGACGTAACATTATATAGTCACATTCTCACTTTTGCAGTACCTGGTCTCGGCCATCACAGGACGTGACGCACATGGAGACGTGACGCAACCGGTTAATAAAAGTTGAATTCGTACGTAATAAATTATATTTTTAAGTATGTTTCTTATAAACTTTTTTTTTTTCTTAGAAGAACATATGGCGGTTCTAGCTATCTAAACTACCACTAGATATAGATACTAACTCTACTAATATTGTTTAATTAAATAAGTTTTGACTTCATCTTAGAAATAAGACTAAGAGTTCCTCGTGACGTATATCTGTAGTCCAGCAATGGAAACCTCCCCCAAAGAATTAGCATGACGTATAGACACCTACCCTTTAAAATAATGGCATGTAAAATATATCAAAGTAAACACTTAGAAATAGATATAAATACACTAAACAATTATAACTATTTAACTTACCTTATACACTCAATGCCAAGTTTCTCAAACATCTATGAGTGGGTATTTCCTCTTTATCTACAAGTACTCTCTTCTCATCCAGCATGAGTACATCATTGACAACCATTTGAAGACATCCACAAAGGCCATGAGTCTGATATGACAGGCAGAGGTGCAGTAAACAATCTTCCAACCCTATAATACTAAAGAAATATAAAGGATCACACAATAAAAATCGATTGGTTTATTTAACTAACAGGTTATACAGGTTATACAGGTTTTACAGGTTGTATATGTAAAATCTAAACATACAATACTATTATGTAGTAGGAAATTGATAGTTTTCTATCTACATAAAACAGGAGTGTATTAGTAATAAAAACAATATTATACTTACTTTTAGGACAAAATTAGTGTTGTAATTACAACTTGTATAACACAAATAATAGTTAAATCAACCAATTAATTTACACAATAGCTAGATACCCTGCAAGACCTGCTTTTTTAAACATTTCCAGTGGTTGCATGGACGGTCTGGATTGGCAATCACTAAACCAGGTCCTATTATGTTAAATGTGGCATCATATGCATTGGATTAGGATCTTTAAATGATAATATGTGAACTTTATACTTTTCTCCACAGATGTCGCCTCATCCATTCGATACCCATATAATTAGTGACCTATATAAGGAATGCATTGTATTATAGATGTGAATAAAAAAACACACCTGGCTTCTTTGAACAAATATATCACGCCCCAGCACGAATAAAGTCAGCTGCATCAAAGCAGGCTCGAATTCTGTTGTCACAAAACTTTCCCTGTGCAGCCAATTCATGTCGATCTTTCACATTTTGTATTGGATAATCCATATCGTAAAGCTCAGACTCATCAGAGGTTTAGGAGCAGCTGTCCACTTAGCTCCCTGACGAAAGTATTCCTTAATCAATGGCCGATATGCTCTGTATTCAAAAAATCTAGACCGCCAAGCCATTGGTGCCTCAATAAGCTCATCGCAACAACCTATCAGAAAATCACGAGCCATGGCAGCATACAAACTGATGAAGAGAAATCTGGGGTGGTATCTACTTTGCTGTAATCTAAAGCTTCTGGACGACGTACAATCACTCCCTCATGCTGCAAAAATTGCACATCTCTTCCAATTCTTCAGCAGCTTTCTTCAAATGTGCAACTGGGAAAGGTTTCCCACCATTTTTCTGGTAAAATTCCCACCACTTTTTCATAAGTGTAGCCTTCACTTCAATAGTAAAAGGAGGTACATGTGCTCCCTCAATTCGACCGACTATGATTCTTCTAGAGGGTCCCATTCATGTGAGAACACACTGGAGACACAATTTCTGTCCTTCTTTTGGTAGCTTTTCATAATTATTTGATGGTTTCATTATTGCATGATAAGAAGTTTTAGACTGACATCCTCTAATAAAAGCTAAATCCTTAATAATAACAAACAATTCCATAAGCTCATTGCTACATTAACATCATACCCTTAATCTGGAAGACTCTCGACCTCGGCAACCACCACGAAAAATTCTGACAAGTAACATTTTTGAAGAAGGACTACAATGTGAAGTGTAAAGACCAGTCAATCACTTTTACCATGCACTGATGCAGCTGGACTTTGCTAGCAGTTGGCAGTTATGAATATTGATAATTCCTAGTGATGCATGTATATTTATTATGCAACATCACACTGCAGGTTATTAACTATGGTTATAAATACCAACAGTACATGTAAGACATATGACATATAATGAAGTGTGTCACTATACACAACAAAAAACACAAGGTTAAAAACTACCTGCAATGGTGTATCAACTACAACACAAATTGGTTATATTAACCTACATGTAATTGAAAGTGACCACTCCTGGGTAACTTTAACTAAAATGGGTTAATGTAACTAAGTTGGTTGAAGCTACCATGTTGACTGACTGTTACTATAAATAGGCTAGGTAGTTTTCAACACCCAAAATAACAATGTAATCTAGTTATTAAAACAAATTGGTAAAAGGGAGAAAAAAGCAATATTAGTTTACATAACATAGTGTTTTTAGATAAATATAAGTCAAACCATCTGTTAGTTAATGACCATGATAAAACATTATAATCAAATAAATCAGATATTAATGACTGGTGTGAAGAAACAGAAATGACATAGGCATAATGCACTTAAAATAGAATTTTGTCATTTCAACCCTTAATTGTCCTTGTTACCAGAATCTCATCAAGTTGATGTAAGCCAAATATTGAGTTACCACAAAGCCAAAAAACTGGTCTAACTTAGTATGTAAAAAGCCAACTAGAAGCCAAATGTACTCTTGTAGATTATGTCCAATACCTGAATTATGAGGGAGAGGTAGAGACTATTTCAACCTAACTAATTAGGTTAATTAAGTTGAAGTAGTATCTGCTTATAGCTTCAATTGAAGCCATGATTCAACTACTATAGCAAAGTGGTGTAAAAGCAATGTGGTTGTAGATGTAACTATTACTAGTGTAACTCAATAAGCATTGGCTTCATGCTTATTGAGTTACACTAGTATTAGTCTCGTAGCAACTTTGAATTGGGGCTTACATCATATTGATGTAACTGTACAGTTATATCAATATGATGTAAGCCCATTCAAAGTTGCTACGAGACTAATACTAGTGTAACTCAATAAGCATGAAACCAATGCTTATTGAGTACACTGTAGTAATGAAGACCTAGTTAAAATGACAACATGCTTTTTTCAATAAGTACATGATGAAACCCAAAAAAAAAGAAGCATGTCACCACTAATGATTTACATTTAACAATATTAGTTATAACAACCTATTTTGTTAGTTATGATAACTGCATCATATATTAGAATCAAACCTATAAGTGTTACAGTAACCACAGTGCATGAAATTAAAGTAACAGCAATTGTTACCTCAACTACTTATGTCAGATGTTACTTTACTATAAGTGTGGGTTATAATCACCAATACATTTGACAGTTGCTTTAACTATTATTTTCATTGGGTTATTTTAACCCAAGACATGGGTTACCTGAGTTGCAGGTGTTTTGACCCAAACGTTGGGTACTTTTTCTACCCATCACTTTTACTGTGTAGGCAGTTCTAAATTTGGACTACTCAGGATTATTAATTTTATATACTGGAAAATCCAGTACAGTAGTAAGTGTACCTACCTTTCTTAGTTTTCATTGAGGACAAAGACAAAAGAGGGGATAGATAGTGCAGGGAACACCTCTCAGTCAGAGGGGATAACTTTAGTTTGTTCAATGGGTGGATATAGAATGCTAACTATATTCATAATTATGTCTACATCTTTTAAATTTGGTTTATAAGTAACAATACTAACAATTACCATCACATTTTAAAATGGCCACTACAGTATAAATCACTAAGTCTATGGTTGATCTTTCATTGATCTGACATAGTTAAGTCAACTTAAAGCAAAATATAATGATATAAATAAATGCTATATACTATTATTCATCTCACTCATGGTCACTTTCATCAAATTGAATTCAAAAACATAGTCTGGTTTCAAATAATAAAAATATTATTAATCTATTTGGCAGTTAGCTTGCAATTATTCTACTTTATTTGGTTATAACAAACAATTAATAATAATACTTTACGTAAAATGACCAAAATAGTATCAAAATTTAGCAAATCACAAAAAAAATAAGGATCATTTTCATTTGTAATTAAAAGCAAAAAAAAGTACTGTGCATGCAACTTGCCTTAAACGCATTCAATGCCAAGTTTCTCAAACATCTTGTGCGTTTGGTATCTCCTGTTTCTCTACAATCACCCTCTTCTCATCCAACATAATAATATTCATTGACAGCCACCTTGAAGACATCCACATAGGCCAGGAATCGGGTGTGTAGTTGGTTCAGCTGCTTCAACTACTTTCCAGCCTAGAAATATATAATAATAGTGTGTGCTGTTTACAATAAAGGATACAGTGGCAACAAAGTTTGCCTCTTCCGACTAAACTTAAACGGTGTTGCAGCATGGATTCTCAGTTATATAATATAATAAAGTTCAAAAATATTGTTCATTTATCTGTAATCATTACTAGGACTACAATTGATCAGTAAATAGTAGTTAGTATAATCTTCCCATAGGAAATGCATGCAATATGGTGCATGGTAGTAGACATGACCAGTGCATGCTGAGGACATTTGTACCAGGTAACTATCTTGTAATAAGGAAATCTCAGCAAGCTTTTGTGTGCGTGTTTGTCAGTCACATTTAGAAATATACCGTAAACAAACACCAGGGTCCGAATCCAGTACATTCCAAGGGAGGCAAAGGAGGATATAGTGTAAGCAACACTTACAGATTCTCTTGTAGCCTCATATTAAATGTCTATCGTTATAAATTACAGCTGTATGTATTCAATGACAACTCTGCATACATGCATTTCTAGAGATTTTATGCATGACATCGTGTCTCATAAGCTCCCATGATAAGTATTCCCTATATATACCAGCACGATGAAACATATCAATTTGATGACAAGGTCTGTCAGGATTAATTACAGCAAGACAGGACGAATGAGACAAAAAGTGCCATCAATGTGCATAGGCTTTTGGTCCACAAATGAAAGCACATGAATCCTATACTTGTCTCCAAGATGACACTTCATCCATTCAATACCCATGTAATTGGTTACCTATTTAAAAGGAATACAGCAGAATTATGTTAAATAACATACCATGTATTATATCATACCTGACTTCTTTGCACAAAAAGATCTCGACCAGCTCTCATGAACTCTGCTGCATCAAAGCATGGCTCAAAATCGGTGGTGACAAATTTTCCCCTGAGCAGCCAATTTTAAGCGATCTTCTATGCTGCTTATGGGATAGTCCATATCATACAGTTGTTATGATAGGAACACCTCTATGAGTTGTATCATTACTAACACACACTCCGGAAACTCTCCAATTGACTCAGTTCTGATGCTAAACTGATTCAAATCAGGAGAACCTTCATAAATGAAAATGGTCTTTTCCACGCCCACCTTGAGAACTAGCTGAAGAGCGACGTGAATTATTACCACTTTCAGTACGTCTCATAGGCAACACTCCCTACAGTAGAATTCAATGTACTTTCAACACCTCCATCAGTTTTGGTCCTGAAGATTTTCCTGATTTTTGAACTTGTGTTGAATTTCCCCATTGACTGAGTCATTCCATGTTTTACAGGCTGTGGTGACCTCTCTTTGGAAGGTCTGTATTAACAGTAGCTCGTCTGTTTCCAGCTGATGATGGCCCGATTGACGCCATATTTATCTTTTTGAAGAAAAGAGCTACTTCGCATGTGACCTCAGTCTAAATGTGGGGCTCTCTTTACTGAAGTCTTCTCATGGAGTTTCATTTTTACTGGATGAAGTTCCAATGTGACTGACTTGTACTGGAGTTGAGTCACCAGAACTAGTGGAATCAGTCATGTGAGCTGAGAATGACCCACTTGATTCTTGTATCAGATAAGGAGATGCGATCGGCTGTTTGGATTAGAGTGAGATCCACCGTGTTGACTGGACCCATGAGCAGGATGTAATAAACCAGAAGCAACTTGTAACCAGTTATCATCTTCAACATAATCAACACTGTCGTTTAGTTCTTTTTTTGAACAATAGGTGCTTGTGTCCTAGCAATTTTTCATGGATTTGAACGAGGCACTGAAGCTGATGATTTTGGAGATGATTCCTTTGTGGCTCTATCACTACCAGAAGCTCCATTACTTTAAAATTTTCTTAAAACCAAAACCAAATTTTGGTATTCTACTCTGTTGCTCTGTGCTTCCATAATAAAATTATTACTAAAATAAGAAGACGTTTCAAAAATCCTCTTCTCTTAATACATAGGTCTACCTAAATCTGTGATTCTCATTCAGACAATGTTTATTGGCACAGGCCATATGCCATTAGACAACCACAAAAATGTTCAGTATTTGTTACTGTTATCTATAAATGAAAGGATATTTGTAATCTATAATTTTAACACTTGGCACATATTACAATTTACTAATAGTGTTCTATTATATGATATACATAATGCATTATATGGTAAAGTATGACTAATACTAGCAGGTGCTTCTTAGTATAGGTTACTATAGGTTGGCTACATTGACTGATGACTGAAAAGTTTCCAGAAGAGAGGATGTACTGAATAGATAATGGACTTGCAACATATTATAATTAATTAATGACTGAAAGTTAACAGGTCATTGAATGAGGGTTTGTGAAACTGTGATATAAATGAATTTACTAAAACTTTTCACTGTGGTTAGGCACTGATGCTTACTAATGTTATGCTATCCTAAGTCATTGTAGTAAGTATTGATGTTTATTCTAGGGGCTACTAATGATAGCTTTCCTAGGTCACTGTGGTAAGTACTGATGTTTACTACCCTATAACTTACTAATGGTAGCCATTCTGAATTACTGATATGAACTAGTCTTATTAACAGTAATTATTGGAATGTTGATTTCATTGTTATACGTATGGTTATACTGGTATATAGATAATACAGTGGTAGATGACAAATATGAAATATTAGAAACTAACACTGGAATGCAGTCATCTATATGATATAATATCCATTCATGCATTATAAAACTACATCCATAAAAGCATCATATATCATGTTTATATACCTCATCTGTTATTGATAAATTGTAGATCATGGTCTGTTGCCAAGTTCACTTATCACTAAATCATAAATCTATATATTTATCAGTTCATCAATCAGTGATCCATTTCACGTTACTCTCATGACTTAATCATACTAATTGATGTTAAATGAATGGATCTATGATTTGATATGCTTAAACTAGACATTATGTGGAACTAAACATCATTATATACACAATGTCTTATCAGACAACATTGTCTATTATCTTATCATGATTATTAAAATTACAATAAACAGTTTTAAAAGAATAAAACAATACTCCCTCAATATCTTATCATCATTGTATTGTTATTAAGATATTATCAAACTCATAATGGCACTAACCTTTGTAATAGAGAGACTGCTTAACCACCAATTGTTGGAGACGAAATTCTAACAGAAGTATTGCTTGTCTTACTTGGTCTGAATAAAGTATAAAGGCGTGGTAATGACGTAACAGATTTAGTCACATTCTCAGTATTTGATTTTGCAGTACTTGGTCTCGGCCATCACAGGACGTGACGCACATGGAGACGTGACGCAACCGGTTAATAAAAGTTGAATTCGTATGTAATAAATTATTAATAATATGTTTTATCTATATGACAGAACATATGGCGGTTCTAGCTATCTAAACTACCAACTAGATACTAGATACTAACTCTACTAATATTGTTTATTAAATAAGTTTGCCTTCGTCTTAGAATAAGACGAAGAGTTCCTCGTCGACGTTATCTGTAGTCCAGCAATGGAAACCTCCCCCAAAAGAATTAGCATGACGTATGGGACACCTATTAAAATAATGGCATGTAAATATATCAAAATAAACACTAGAAATTATGACATAAATACACTAAACAATTATAACTATTTAAACTTACCTTAATACACTCAATGCCAAGTTCTCAAACATCTTATGAGTTGGTATTTCCTCTTTTTCTACAAGTACTCTTGCTCTATCCAGCATGAGTACATTCATTGACAAACCATTTCGAAGACATCCATAAAGGCCATGAGTCTGATATGACAGGCAGAGGTGCAGTAACCATCTTCCAACCTATAATAATAAAGAAATATAAAGGATCAACACAATAAAAATCTACTGGTTGATTTAAACTAATACAGTTATACAGGTTATACAGGTTATACAGGTTGTACATGTAAAAATATAAACATACAATACTATTATGTAGTAGGAAATTGATGTTTTTCTATCTACATAAAACAGGAGTGTATTAGTAATAAAAAACAATATTATGCTTACTTTTAGACAAAAAAGGGTAGTTTGTAATTACAACTTGTATAACAAAATAATGGGTTGAATCAACCAATTAATTTACAATAGGCTAGATATATACCTGCTTTTTTTAAAACATTTCCAGTTGGTTGCATGGACGGTCTGGATTGGCAATCACTAAACCAGGTCCTATATGTTAAATGTGGCATCAATATGCATTGGATTAGGATCTTAAATGATAATATGTGAACTTTTATACTTTTCTCCCAGATGTCGCCTCATCCATTCGATACCCATATAATTAGTGACCTATATAAGGAATGCATTGTATATATAGATGATGAATAAAAAAGCACACCTGCTTCTTTGAACAAATATATCATGCCCAGCACGAATAAAGTCAGCTGCATCAAAGCATGGGCTCAAATTCTGTTGTCACAAACTTTCCCTGTGCAGGCCAATTATGTCGATCTTTCACATTCTGTATTGGATAATCCCATATCGTAAAGCTCATCACTCATCAGAGGTTTAGGAGCCAGCTGTCCACTTAGCTCCCTGACGAAAGTATTCTTAATCAATGGCCGATATGCTCTGTATTCAAAAAACCTAGATCGCCAAGCCATTGGTGCCCTCAATAAGCTCATCGCCAACAACTATCAGAAAATCACGAGCCATGGCAGCATACAAACCTGATGAGAGAAATCTGGGTGGGTATATACTTTGCTGTAATCTAAAGCTTCTGGACGACGTACAATCACTCCCTCATACTGCAAATATTGCACATCTCTTCCACTTCTTCAACAGCTTTCTTCAAATGTGCAACTGGGAAAGGTTTCCCACCATTTTTCTGGTAAAATTCCCACCACTTTTCATAAGTGTAGCCTTCACCTCAATAGTAAAAGGAGGTACATGTGCTCCCTCAATTCTGACACCGACTATGATTTCTTCTAGAGGGTCCCATTCATTGTGAGAACACACTGGAGACACAATTTCTTGTCTCTTCTTTTTGGTAGCTTTTCATATTATTTGATGGTTTCATTACTGCATGATAAGCTGTAGACTGACATCCTCTAATGGCAAGCTAAATCCCTTAATAATAACAAAACAATTCCATAAGTTCATTGCTACATTAACATCATAACCCTTAATCTGGAAGACTCTCGACCCTCGGCAACCACCACGAAATATTCTGACAAGTACCATTTTGAAGAAGGACTACAATGTGAAGTGTAAAGAACCAGTCAATCACTTTTACCATGCACTGAAGCAGCTGGACCTTTGCTAGCAGTTGCAGTTATGAATATTGATAATTCCTAGTGATGCATGTATATTTATTTATGCACACATCACACTGCAGGTTATTAGCTATGGTTATAAATACAACAGTACATGTAAGAGATTTCTCACATATTGACATATAATGAAGTGTGTCACTACTCACTTGGCAGCCAAAATTTGGACTACTCTCAGGATTATTAATTTTTATATATACTGTAAAACCCAGTATAGTAGTAAGTGTAACTTACCTTTCTTAGTTTTCATTGAGCACAAAAGACAAAAGAGGGGATAGATAGTGCAGGGAACACCTCTCAGTCAGAGGGGGATAACTTTAGTTTGTTCAATGGGTGGATATATAATGCCAACTATATTCATAATTATGTCTAGTCAGAAATATCTTTTAAAATGTGGTTTATAAGTAACAATTACCATCACATTTTAAAATGGCCACTAGTGACTACAGTATAAATCAGTAAGTCTAATGACTATGGTTTGATCTTTCATGATTTGACATAGTTAGGCAGTCAACTTAAAGCAAATATAATGATATAAAATAAATGCTTAAAAACTATTATTCATCTCACTCATGCTCTCTTCATCAATTGAATCAAAAACAAACATGGTCTGAGGGGGGGATGTTCAAATAATAAAAGTATTATTATATTTATTGGCAGTTAGCTTCAATTATTCTACTTTATTTGGTTATAACAAACAATTAATAATAATACTTTATATAAAAAGACCAAAATAGTATCAAAATTTAGCAATCATCACAAAAATAAGGATCATTTTCATTTGTAATTAAAAGCAAAAAAAGTTCATCCTCAGGTCTAATTTAATATCTAGAAGTATGAGTCCAATGTTCCACGGCGACGGCACATCACATCACAAGTCCAACAATGGAAACTGCCTCCCAGGAATAAGCTGATGTCCGAAAAGGTACCTGAAAAAGATAGGAGACAATAATGAAGTCAATTACTCCATATAAAACCAATTATGTAATCATATTAATTGAATCATAATATTATAGTAGGACATATTTTTGAATTGATCATCCCCCAAAATTAAAACTCATTCATAAAAGTTTTGTTACAATAAAGGTATTACACTGTAACATGTAAACTTACCTAAACGCATTCAATGCCAAGTTTTCTCAAAACATCTTATGCGTCGGTATCTCTCCTGTTCTCTACAATCACATCCCTCTTCTCATCCAACATAATAATATTCATGACAGGCCACCTTGAATGACATCCACAAAGGCCAGGAATCGGTTGTAGTTGGTTCAGCTTCTTCCACTACTTTTCCAGCCTAGAATATTATAATAATAGTGTGTGGCTGTTTACAATAAGATGCAGTGGACAACAAAGCTTGCCTCTTCCGCTAAACTTCAACGGTTGCAGCATGGTTCTCCAGTTATATATCTAATAATAACGTTCAAAAATATGTTCATGGGGGGGTTATCTGTAATCATTACTAGACTACAATTGATCAGTAAATAGGTAGTTAGTATAATCTTCCCATAGGAAATGCATGCATATGTGCATGGTAGTAACAATGACCAGTGCATGCTGAGGACAATTTGTACCAGGTAACTATCTTGTAATAAGGGAAATCTCAGCAAGCTTTTGTGTGCGTGTTTTGGTCAGTCACCATTTAGAAATATAACCGTAACACGAACACCAGGGTCCGAATCCAGACATTCCAAGGAGCGCAAAGGAGGATATAGTGCAATCAACACTTACAGATTCTCTTGTAGCCTCATATTAAATGTTCTATCGTTATAAATTTACAGCTGTATGTATTCAATGACAACTCTGGCATACATGCATTTCTAGATGCTTTAATGCATGACATCGTGTCTCATAAGCTGGCCATGATAAGTATTCCTTACATACCAGCACGATGAAAAACATATCAATTTGATGACAAGGTCTGTCAGGATTAATTACAGCAAGACCAGGACGAATGAGGACAAAGGTGCACATCAATGTGCATAGGATTTTGGTCCACAAAATGAAAGCACATGAATCCTATACTTGTCTCCAGATGACGCTTCATCACTCAATACCCATGTAATTGGTATACCTATTTAAAAGGAATACAGCAGAATTATGTTAAAATAACATACATGTCTTATATCATACTGACTTCTTTGCACAAAAAGATCTCGACCAGCTCTCATGAACTCTGGCCTGCATCAAAGCATGGCTCAAAACTCGTGTGTGACAATTTTCCCTGAGCAGCCAATTTTAAACGATCTTCTATGCTGCTTATGGGATAGTCCATATCATACATCTCGTCACTCATGTTTGGTTTTGGTGGCAGTTGTCCATTTGGCACCACGACGGAAAATAGTCTTTTTAATTATATTCGATAAAGCTCGGTATTCAAAGAACCTTGCCCTCCAGGCCATTGGTGATTCAAATGATCTCTTTCACCAATAACTAACAGTATATCACGAGGCATGGCAGCATACAAACCAGATGAAGAAAATCAGAGAGTTGTGTAAACTTTGCCAAAATCAACCCCCCCCCACCATGATCAGGTCGACGTACAATTACTCCTTCTTGTCGCAAAATATTACATAGCTCTTCTCCACTTCTTCAGTAGCTTTCTTTAGATGTGCTTCAGGAAAAGGGTTTCCCGCCATTCTCCTTGAAGAAGTCCCCATTTACTGTTAGTGGTAGCTTTAACTTCAATTGACAAATAAGGAAAGTGAGCGTTCTCAGGAGTTTCCAACAATGATTTTCTTCTAATGGGTCCCATTCATTATGTGCACACACAGGTGAAGAGGAACTGCCATTAGAGAAATAGCGATTAAGTCCTCTTGCAATATAGCCTTTGTTAAAAGCCTGTCCAAAATTTAGAAAAAATCATTAGCTTCAAATTTGTTTTTTCCTCTTTTGTCTGTGATTTATGCATAATTATTATATTTGTGGTTTCATTAGGTTATATTTTGTTGTTATTATAAACAACCACAACAATTTATACAACAGGACATGTTAATATTCTTGGTATTTCATAAAAAAACATTTAGCCTTGACACTTAGTTAACAACTAGTAATTTTGTGTGATAATGTTGACATTGAGATATAAACATCTACAAGTACTCTCTATCCTTTTGATAAGATGTTATCCTTATCTAGTCAGTCAGGTATCAATTATACGTCAAAGTCTCAAGTTGTTACATAATATTTTTTCATTTCAATTAAGTGCAAATATAATTATATGATTGTGATTACATAGTTATTAACTCATCCAACATTAAATTACACAACTGTTAAAGCACAATCATGTCGGTTAAACTATTGCCCACATCTATTATTTATAATTTGAAATAGAGATAGTAACACTAAAATTAATTATAATCCCTAAGAGATTGTAATCCCCAAGATGCTGTATCCCCAGGGAGCTATAATTACAATTTTAAATTCACTTAGTTGTGTAATCTCATCTTATTGGAATGTTACACACTCACTGTCCACTAATACTATAGTAATAAGCGTACTAATTGTACTATTTACATTTTAAATTTGATTAAGTAGAATAAGGCTAAGGTAATATAACTTAACATTACTTACAAGGACAGGAACTGTCAAGTTATAAATTACTTTCCATAAAGATTAATTATAACCAATAAAGACAAGTTTTAATATTATTCATTATCATGAATATCTCTATATATTGCACTAGTCACACGGTGACTTAGAGTTAAAAGCTATACACAAAGTCAACCATATTTTTGTTGATTACACACTACTTGCTAATGATCGATCATCAACATTAAGGTCAAGTGACATGACTTATACGTTTTGACCTTATTCTATGCATATTAACATTCTATACTGATAATTTATTGCAAGGCAATATGACTAAAACAGTCTGATCTCTTTTCTTTGGATCTTTATTCTAATAATTTGAGACTCCTAAGTACATGATATATCTACACTATGTATAGCTTTTCCAAAATCCACTTGTACATGTTAAAACTATGTCTATGACCGAACAATTAAGTCAAGTTATATGGTGCTGTGATAGTTGTTAAGTGGTTACAATATTTATTTATGATACCAATAACATATTGACAAGTACTCCATCTCAAAGGATGGTGATTTAGCAGTATTAAAAACCCAAACCCCTAATTACCTGAAATTAGCCAAAAGCTATACCATAACATTGCATTCTGTGTAGACTGAAGTCACTAAGTTGGTATAAATAGTCTATTTGATGATAAGCATTTACAAAGCTTTCAATTAATGTACAAATAAAACCATAAAATATTCGTATTAATCATGTCAATATAGTTATAGATATTATAGACAACTTGATTACAAAGGCACGTTGCAACATCTAAACGAGTTTATTTATTTCATACAGCTATCAACATGTATCATATTATTAATTATAGTACCTTTAGTTTAGTTGTATTCCTGCTTCTTGTTAACATCTTCGAAGCCCGTCGGAGTCGTTAACTGTAACGAGGGGGCGAGGTCTACCGGTGTGAACGGACAAATATGTCTAAACTAGTAGACATTCAACATTCATCTCCGCACATCAGAGGCGGTCCAACTCAGTCAAAGATGTTGGGGTAAGACAAAACGTTATTGACATTTATTAGGTATATAAGATATAATTCTCTGATTTGATTGTCAGCCTTGTTCTCAGACGTATTCCCTTTAGTCATCTGAAACGAGGCTACCCACATTATTGATCTTCTTCTTTTCTTTTTTTTCAAACAGTGACTTTAAGATTGCTCAAGGTGCTGTTGTGTGCTCAGAGGCTCAATTACAAGGTGATATCACAATAGGTAGGTTTCCACTTTCAACGTTAATACATTACATATTCAATTGTATGATATTGACTTGAGAAAGTGTTTATTTGAAGTATTGGATGAGGGGAGGGTCAGGTAAGGTTACTACTCACTCACTGGTTTACATGACATTTTCAGGTGGTAGGGGGGGGTACATGTGTTCATTGGGATGTTTATAATTAGTTGGTAATCTATCGTGTACTACAAATAGACATTAGCACCAAAAGGTAAAATGACATGTATCATCCTTCAACCAATTTTAACAACCATACCCCTCATAATCCCAGTATTAATAATACAATTATAAGTCCTACTAGATGTTGGCAATTTACATGTAGTATTATGCATGTACTACTTAATAGCCACTTTTTTTTCTTAAGACTTAATAACTATGTTTTCTTGATCATGTGACATTTGTTAAACTCTTACAGGTAGTCATACTGTGATACATCCTACTGCCTGCCAATTATTGCCGAGGGTGCCCCTATAATAATTGGAGATAATAATCTCATCATGAGAAAGCTGTCATCATAACAAGTATTTTTCATTCTATAATTGATTGCTCACGTCCTTCCTTCTATTTTATGCCAGAAAGAAAAGAGAGAAGAAGGGACGCCCCTAGTAATGGTGAAAGTAACTGTTTGAATTTGCATCACATTGTGAAACAAGCAAGTCAGTTGGTTCTGATAACACATTTGAAGCAAAATGTAAAATTGTTTACAAGAAACAAATTCCCATTTAATATATTGTTCTGATAATATCACTATTTTTCTTAATCATAAAAAATTATATCATATTCACTGGTAATTAATAGTTGGGATAATTTTAACATATCTTTTATTTCATAGGTTTTGTTGGTGACAAGGTGTCAGTAAGTGAACGGTGTGTCATTGGTGCTGGTTGTTCAGTTACTACCAATGAGACTCTTTCTCCAGGTACTATTATTACTGGAATGAATAATAGAAATGGATTAGACAATCTACAGTCCAGTATAATGCTTACTTGTATTTATAAAACATCATTATATGTAAAGTAGTCACTGTGGTAAATACTAATGCTCACTAGTCTAGAGCTTACTCATGGTAGATATTTAGATGACTATGGTAAGTATTTATGCTTACTAGTCTTGAACTTACTAATGATAGCTATTAGAGCTTGCTAATGGTAGTTATCCTAATTCACTGTGGTGAGTACTAATGTTCACTAGTCTAGAACTTATGGTAGATACCTAGATCATTATAGTCAATGCTAATCTATTAGTGGTCAGTATTGTTAATATCATATTCCCTTCTTATAATAGACTAGTAATCAACAACAATTAGAGTATTTAGCGAAACTACTGCCAAACTTTCATCGTCTAATTAAACCAGGACAATCACCAGTAACTACTTGAGATAGACAATGTAATAAATTCATCTCATTTTCTTGCATGTTAAATTTTATTACCAAAATCAAATTATGACAACAATGTCTTTGTAGTCCAAATTTTAAAAAAAATTGAATTAATATAATTATAAAATTTAATAGTCAATCAAGTTAATATCAAATTAATTTTAATCTCAAAATTAAGTTATATAAACTATATAGTAAAAAATTTAATATCTAATTTAAACTATGTAGTACAAAATTTAATCTCAAATTAAGTTAATGTAAGCGGGCAAATTTAATCTCAAATAAGTTATATAGTACCAAATTTTATTTCAAATAAAGTTACTATGCATAAAATAGCTATCCACACTTACTGAACACTGAAAGTATAGTTAAGTATCAAGCTGTGTTTTTCCTCTTCCAAAGAAGTTAGGCGATTGTTAAAAACTAAACAGGATAGCCGAGGCTCTGTTCCTCATACAGAGAAGTATCAGAAACTACAGTGGACTGAGCATGAAGTTGGAGGTGATGAGGTTGAAGAGCGTGATCTTTTAAAATCTGTTTTTTACTGGTCATACGAACAATACTAGAACCAGCTCTCTGAATGACCTATGGACATTGCTTTTAGCACGATTGACTCTAGTACGTAATTCTTTAATAAAGAATGCCTCTAATATTGGATGAATCATAGGATTAGTTAAATATGTAAGCCATCCCTATAATATAAGTCCAATCAGGTATATTGTCACCTCCGTTAAAATGACAGATATAAAAATAATAACAGTTGGTGTCCATGTAATAATGTTAGCAATAAACAATGCTCCAAAAACTTTCACAAGTTGTCGTTGTTGATGTTGTGATGGTGTATTATCTTCAATTTTTGAACTGAACGATTTTCGACGTACCATTTTACGTTTTAAAAACAATGATATAATTTTGTATGTCCATATATTCATGACCAATACATATTATAGGAATTAAGGACTCTATATAACAACTCCCATATAATATAGATTATTAATTGGAGACCAGCGTGGAGACAGAGACCAAAGTTGCGATTAAACTCCCACTCACCAAACCAAATGCTGGTGGAATGGAGAACAAAAGCACCATATACATACAAATATCACACTAGCAACTGCTAAATGAGGTTTACGATATTTCCGATATGTGAGAGGTTTGGAAAGAAGAATAAACGATCGATTGACAACATTGCAAGTAAATGAATTGAAAGAATAGTGAAGAGAATATAGAAAAATCCTTGAGTAGAACAAGCAATACATCGTCCTATGTCATTGTTTCCTATAAGGAATTCTCCTGCTGCAGCTGATACAATAGTAAATGGTACAACCATAACACAGAATAAGGATATCAGGATGGCTAGGAGAAGAGAAAGATGTTTGCTGGTTCTTTGAGGAGTTTTTACTTGAGTATGTATGTAATGACAATAAAGAGATTCCATCCTACTGCCACACAAAAGATTAGACTCTCAAAAAATGCAATAGCAGGACCACCTCGGACAACACTCTCTCTAAGAGACCAAAATTCTGTATCAGTAACAGCATCAGGATTGAGTATGACAGTTCTACAGTTAAATGTGTCATTAACTGATCCTGAACCAGAACCTGATTCCATCACTTCAGTTGTATTGGCAGCCATTCCTCTGTTGCAAATGCTGTCATTACAAATATTGTCATCATTACACACTGTCCAAACAATAGGAGGCCTTTCAATATAAACTCATATATGTACGACCTGATCTGTTCTAAGGACCCACTTCTGTCAAAATAATTTGTCACATGATGTTGTGAAAAAGGAACCACTGTCAAAACATCAAGTTTTGTATACATATACTTACTATCTATCTATCTAATCTATCTATATATACAAATATTCATTGGTAACTATGTATACAAACTGTTTTGAGGTGTTTTAACAGTGATTCCTTTTCACAAATCATGTATAACAAATGTTTTGACAGGTGGTCCCTTATGCAAATCATGTCACATATGTAGCATGATCCAAGTTACCATTTGATTGTGTCAATTTAACAAGTCTTATCAAAAATGGAGAGCATGTACCTTATTGAGTAAGAAACTTGTAGAATGGAGCGTGAGCAAAGCTTTGCACTTATCATTGCTGAAACCAAGTGGATATTAAGAGTATTGTAGTTATTTTTGGAGTCAAAGTTTCTCAGTACATAATTGATTTGTGTACAAGGATTTCAGTTTCCCACTTTGAGGTAATTAATACAAAAATATTGTATCCTAAATTAAATGTTCTTGGCAATTTTTTTCAGCAATAATTATAACTACAATCTACTAGTGTACTGATTTCAGTCACTCTCAGCATTAAGCAATGTAGTATGGCATGTTGTGATGTTTCACAGTAATATGAGAGTAACTCAATTGTATAAATTTTCTACAACTCCCTTTACTATAGACAGTAGTAACTTATCTACAACAATTACTACAAAATTACTGCAACAAATATATTATCAGTCACTACTTCATATATATAAATAATAGAAACAAAAAATAGCAATTTGCTTGACTTCATCTTTCTCATTCTTTTTATAACTTTAATTGTTTTAAAAAAGTAAAAATATTTCATTCCAATTTATAGTCAGCTGTCTACAATAAGTACAGTGTACCATAACATTTTTATACCACACTATCAAATGATTCTTCCTTTATAGAAGGATAAAGATTTGTTAGTTGATCACTGATAGACATTGCTGCTCAGAGATGGTGTATCAGGTGCAACAGTAGGACTGAGTGAAGTTGGAGCTGATGATGTTGATGGAATAAATCTTCTATTTAAATTAGGTGATTCATCAGGCAATTTAGGTATGTTTTTTCAATCTCTCTTGAGTGGTCATACGAACAATACTAGAGCTTGCTCCTACGAACTGACCTACGGACATTGCTTTTAGCACGATTGACTCTAGTACGTAATTCTTTAATAAAGAATGCCTCTAATATTGGATGAATCATAGGATTAGTTAAATATGTAAGCCATCCTATAATATAATTCCAATCAGGTATATTGTAACCTCCTGTTATAATGACAGATGTAAAAATAATAACATTGGTGTCCATGTAATAATGTTAGCAATAAACAATGCTCCAAGACTTTCACAAGTTGTCGTTGGTTGTTGTTGATGTGATATATCATCACTGTCTATTCCACCTTGGGCTACGTGATCTGATTGATTTTCGACGTACCAGTTTACGTTTTAAAAACACTGATATAATTTTGTATGTCCATATATTCATGACCAATAACAATATTATAGAGAATTAAGGACTTAATATAACAACTGCCATATAATATAGATTATTAATTGGAGACCAGCGTGGGAGACAGAGACCAAAGTTACGATTAAATTCCACTCACCAAAACCAATGCTGGTGGAATGGGAGAACAAAAAGCACCATTATACATACAAATATCACACACTAGCAACTGCTAAATGAGGTTTACGATATTTTCGATATGTGAGAGGTTTGGAAAGAAGAATAAAACGATCAATTGACAACATTGCAAGTAAATGAATTGAAAGAATAGTGAAGAGGATATAGAAAAATCCTTGAGTAGAACAAGCAATACATCGTCCTATGTCATTGTTCCCTATAAGGAATTCTCCTGCTGCAGCTGATACAATAGTAAATGGTACAACCAAAACACAGATAAGGATATCAGTGATGGCCAGTGAGAAGAGAAAAATGTTTGCTGGTTCTTTGAGGAGTTTGTATTTGAGTATGTATGTAATGACAATAAAGAGATTCCATCCTACTGCCACACAAAAGATTAGACTCTCAAAAAATGCAATAGCAGGACCACCTCGGACAACACTCTCTCTAAGAGACCAAAATTCTGTATCAGTACAGCATCAGATTGAGGTATGAAGTTCTACAGTTAAATGTCTCATTAACTGAGCCTGAACCAGAACTTGATTCCATTACTTCAGTGATTAGGAGAACAATCTAAATAAATTAAAAGTAACTGTTACTTAACATAATACAAACGTTTATGCTGGCTTCCATACCTTTGAAGTTGCTAAGAACAACTTGACAGATTACTAACTTAATTGATATTGATAACAATGACAAATGATATGATAAACTTCTATCATGGGAATCTATAAAGGAGGAGCATATAACGTGAAGAGGAAGCTCACTTGTAAGACTTCACAAGTTAATTTTTAAATGTTATATAACTAAATATATTATGAATATTTAATATTTACAGTTATGGATTTATTTTTAAAATTTATATGTATCTACTATCTAGTAACACCACCATCTCTGTAATATAGTAATGTCATTACCAAACTGGCTCTCATTTTTGTTAAAATATAATAAATATATTAATATCTTCAAATCATTTAGCTCTGTTCTGCTATGACTGAGAAATGCATAATGTATATTGAGATCTACAAAATTTATATCTACACAGAGGATCTCCTTTACTACTTGTAAGTGGACAAAAGTGGGATTATGTCACAATATGGTTTGTGTACATCATGTATATGATGTCTAGATAGAATTTACTGATTGTAACATTTTGTCCTATTCTACTATTCTACATCGATGTCTCTTAGATACTATGTGTTAAGTCTATTGTCAAATGTGGTCATATTCATTTTAGTGGCTATAAAGCATTCACGTAGACTTATGTCAGAGGCTGAAAAACTACTTGAAAAGTGGAGGACTTAAAGTCAAGACACATCCCCCCATTCTCTGCCACTGTATATAGCTTTTGAAACCACATAATAATAGATATATAGTGACTAATATTTGACATGGGCTTCCTATTTGTGATCCATCTTGCTTGGAGGAAAATGTACTTCTTTAGTTAGTTATACTGCTTCTATATATCTGAGGTATAAAAATCCATGATATGCTTGCAAACTGTCTGGGTTGTTATGGTTGGAAGTGTCTAGAATGTTGTATATATTCATAGAAGCCTTTGTTGTTTTTGCTGGCTTTTTCTTGTGAAGTGTGTGTTTGCAAACAATTGCATTTTTATATACTCAAACCTGTTTATAAAACAGATTTTTATATTATTAATTTAGCTAACTTCTAATAAAATTTTTAGGATTGACAGTTTACAAATATGTCAATTTGATTAATAATAAAATGTAAAGCCATGTGTGTAGTGTATATTTGCTTGAAATAAACAATATTATGGGAAGAAATTTCTGGTACAGGATAACGAAAGAGTACAAACATTCAGGGAATCAATTCAAAAATGAAAATGTCCATGATTAGTCCATTTCAATAGCAACCTCTGGATATGAATCATGACTTATGAACATCCTGATTATCAGGAATGTGTGCTGAATCATTGGTGTTCAAATTATCAGTGTTTGACAATATGTCTAATGATCAGGAGTGCGTGGTGCATCATTAGTTCAAATTGTCAGTGTTGGATGATATGTCTGAATGATCAGCTGGAGTGCGTGTTGAATCATTGGTGTTCAAATTAATCAGTGTTACTATTATTGAACGATGTTGTCTGAATGATCAGCTGGAGTGCGTGTTGAATCATTGGTGTTGAAATTGTCAGAGTTAATATTATTGGATGATGTGTCTGAAGAGACAGTATGAGAAGCAGAACTATTTTCAGCATCTCTTTCATTTGAGCTACAGTGAGTGTATTATTATGTGATGCTATATCATGTATCACATGTTGTTCATGGTGACCCATTAATCTCCATTGTTTCCAATTCAACAATTCTTGGTAGAAGTGAGAGTACATTAGGGTGAAGCTGTGAGGGAATTGTATCATTATGTGAAGGAATTTGTGGTGCTGAGTTTCTCCTCTCATTAGATGACGATCCTCTTGTGTTGCATTTGATAAAGAATGAATAGAGTTAATTCTGAATTGTCTTAAATTTTGATTATGTTGTGTAGTGGGATATGGCTGATAAAGAATTTGATTTTTTTCTGAAGTATTTATTTGTATCAGGAGATTCATATGGCAGTTCAATATTCTTGAAAACATCTTGTGTGGCCTTTCGAATAAGACTTTATACTGGCTCTGCGAATACTCTTCCTTGCTCTGCTAATTTCAAGACGTAGTTTCATAACAAAGAAAAGATTCCAGCATAGGATGAACCATGGGATTGTTAAGTAACAAAACCAACCTATTTAAAAATCCAATCCGGAATGTTCCTGACCTCTAGTTATGAAAACTACAATAAACATAACAACAATTGGACTCCATGAAACAATATATGCAAGAAACAAAGCACCAAATACTTTTACAAGCTGTCTCTGCTGTCGGTATATTTAGAGTCATCTTTTGCCTTTTCTTCTTGAGTGGCACGAAAAGAGCGTTGTCTTAAAAAATGCTTTTCAGGACCATAGAAACAATTTTCAAAGTCCATACATTTGTGAACGAGAGAATGACAATCAAAGTTAATACATTCACAACCAGCATTCCTGGGTGTAATAAGATTTCTTTGAGGTAACCATCGTGGTAAACAAAGGCCAAAGTTTCGGTTGAATTCCCATTGCCCAAAACCAAAAGCTGGTGGTTACTGATATAGCAAAACACATAAGGCAGCTGATGATAACAGCAAGAATGGAATGCCAGGGTCTACAGTAATTTTTTATAATTTAATGGACTGACCAAGTGCATACAACGATCAACTGATAACATCATAAGAAATACAGTGATAATGATGTTAAAAAAACGAAGAAGAAACCATCAACAAAACAAACTTTTGCATCGTGTGAATCGTTTCTCCCCCATTAAGAACTCTCCTGCAGCTGCTGCAACAATAGTAAATGGTACCACCATGAGACAGATAAGGATATCAGTGATGGCCAGTGAGAAGAGAAAAATGTTTTGCTGGTACTTTGAGAAGTTTTTTGTACTTGACTATATATGTAATGACAATAAAGAGATTCCACCCAAGTGCCCACAAAAAGATCAAACTCTCAAGAAATGCTATAGCAGGACCTCCTTGAGCGACACTCTCTAAGTGACCAATGTTCTCTATCAGTGGATTGCATGGACATCAGGGTTGAGGTCTGAAGTTTTGCAATTAAATGTCTCATTAACTGAGCCTGAACAAGAGCCTATCACAATAGACATCACCATTGCTAGTTTGTTACTTGAGATGACTTGAGTTCTGTACTGTTGAATGGTCTAGCTTTTATACCAAACTGAATTTTTGTTTACAGGAACTTTCAGACATGCTTTCTCCAGTAGAAACCTCTAATTGAATATTATCTCTCCCCTCACTTTTTCAAACAGCCAGGTGCATTAATAAAGGAAGTCCTTATTTAAATTCAATGACAACAATGTCTGCATTAACTATGCTTATTAATTAATTAATATTGTAAAAGATTTGAATAGGAACAACAAATATGGCAAGCATCAACAAGTATGTCCCACCTCATACCCAAAACATTTATTTTTAGACTTCAAAATTTAATTAATACACTAAACAGGACATCTCCTCAGGCATAAGTGTGTGTAGACAATACTATTAGTCTTTCCATTGACTTGTTGACTGTTAGTTCACCTGTTCATCTTTTGATCTATTGATTACTTTGATTTATGAATTAAAAACCCAAATGCAACACAAAAATGAATAAATAAGAAAACATATTTGTGATGACATATTAGAGATATATGCAAATAAGTCACCATATGAGGTTCTAAGAGCATAATACGAGATAACTTATCAAATGAAATACTATGGTATGTAAAATAATGATAAATAATGTCAGGACAAATCAACTTTAAAGACCTGGATTAACAAATAATAAAGTAAGGTAATTCTACTGCTAAACAAGAGTACTTTATACTAAATCTTCTTCATCATAAACAAATGTCTAAGTCTCATTCTTAGGATACCAGTTCCAGAATCAGTCCGCACAGACTCTGTACCACTTTGAACTGTACGATATATCTTTCAGATCAATTTCTTGGTGTGGTGTGCTAACAGATTCTATACTGACATCACTATGAATTTGCACTATCATTCGACGGAGGGTCCAGGAAACAGGAGAGACCGAGAGGGAGTATTCCGATCACCTGCATGATAAATAGTGCTCTCCCCGGGAGGGAAATGGCTAACATGTCTCCTTTTCTTCTCAATTATTGAAGGATTACTTCACTATCTGTCCTTGGCTTGTTCATCTACATTGGCAAATTTTACATGTTGTCGCTCAATTCAGATGTATCTAATTCAGTTGTTTCAACTTATTTTAGGTAGAGGAGATAGAGATGGCTGGAGTTCTGATATATTCATTGTGGGTGGATGGAGTTCTGGTGATGTTAAGGCTTTTGTAAGGGAGATGTTGGAGGAGCCGATTGTCGATTGGCAGAGATCTTAGGTGATTTTCCTAGGCTATTTGTTAAAGAAAGTTGTGCGAGATAAATGTATGGGTGAGTCAGGGACATCAGTTTGATGTACTGGAAAATGAAAGTGCGGTGTTCTTTTTTCTTAAAAAATTTCTTTTTGTGTTAGGTGTGTCCTCATCATCAGGCACATCGGGAATATTCTTGAATGATTCAAATGTTGCCATTTTAATCAAACTTCTGCTAGCTTTTCGAACTGATGTATCGAACATTTCTTTTTAGCACGATTGACTCTAGTACGTAATTCTTTATAAAGAATGACTCTAATATTGGATAATCATGTGGATTAGTTAAATATGTAAGCCATCCCTATAATATAAGTCCAATCAGGTATATTGTCACCTCCTGTTATACCGACAGATATAAAAATAATAAACAGTTGGTGTCCATGTAATAATGTTAGCAATAAACAATGCTCCAAAAACTTTTACAAGTTGTGTTTGGTTGTTTTTTTCATGTTTGGAGTCTTCAATGGCTATTTCTTTTTCGGTAAACTTAAAAGACTTTTGTCGTTTCAGATTTCTTTTTAAAAATCTTTTCACAACTTTATAAGTCCATATAAATGAGTAACGGCCAGGACAATAATAGGTATCAAAGCCTCAAGAATCACAAAAACTGTATAGTAAAAGTTACTGTTAGGTGTCCATCGTGGGAGACAGAGACCAAAGTTACGATTAAATTCCCACTCACCAAAACCAATGCAGGTGGAATAGTAAGTACAAAGCACAACACCCACACACACAGACTCCAAAAATAGCTAGCCATGCCCTACCATACCTTCTGTATCAGAGGATTAGAGAAGCATGCAAGCATGCAACGATCGATTGAACAAACATTGCAAGTAAATGCAATAAGTGAGACCATTGAGTGCTCGACCCTTGTGAAGAGGCTATAAAAAATCCTTGAGTAGAACAAGCAATACATCTCCTACGTCATTTGTTCCCTATAAGGAATTCTTCCTGTTGCAGCTGATACAATAGTAAATGGTACAACCAAAACACAGATAAGGATATCATAATGGCCCAGTGAGAAGAGAAAAAGTTTGCTGGTTCTTTTGAGGAGTTTGTACTTGATTATGTATGTAATGACAATAAAGAGATTCCATCCTACTGCCACAAAAAAGATTAGACTCTCAAAAAATGCAATGTAGCAGGACCACCTCGGATGACAAAAACTCTCTCTAAGAGACCAAAATTCTGTATCAGTAACAGCACGCAGGATTGAGGTATTGAAGTTCTAAAGTTTCTACAGCTAAATGTGTCATAACTGAGCCTGAACCAGAATTTTGACGCCATTATATTTATGGATTCTAAACAATACAATTTTGTTGACAAAGTATATTCAGATCCTACCAAAAAGAGAACACATGTTAGTGAAGACTTAGTAATCTTTTGTTGACATTACTACTAAATTGCATTTACAACAAGTGTTATACCACAGTGCAATCAGTCTATTGGCTTCTAGCTCTTAATAGCATAATTAACAGAATAGTCATAGTGGAGCTTGTGACAAAAGTATAATATAATTTCATAGACATGGTCGTTTCTTTTTTATGTTGCTTAAACAAAATGGCCAACATGATAAGACTTGTCTTGACCATACTGCTACTGCCAATAACAACACTTGACTATTTAGTAAAATTATATTCATACTACCTATATTCATGCTATATATTCATACAGGTGATGTCTAGACACACAAGTACATGCCCAGAGGTCCAAAGGGTCAACAGTGTATGCTGACATCATTTTAGATCACAAAGTATCCTGGTTATATAGAGGCTGTTATCAACTTTTTGCTTTGTGTTTTTGTAAATTCACGTTGTATACTTGGTTATAGAAGCATACAGAAAGTATTAGTCCCATAAACTCGAAGTAACTTAGTTAGATGTAATTATATTAAGCAATGAAATGTCAAGTATATTCTTTAATCTATTTATAGTTGTTATTTGCTAAAGAGAGTTATGTTACCAAATGGTTAGTTGTATTTATAAAATACTAATGGTATTTGTGTTTATTTGTATTAAACGTCAACAAAGAATGTAAACACACACATCGTTATACTAATGTCTTATGGATAGATAAGTCACTATAGTTCACAAATACTAAATGTAGAACTTGTGACCTTTAAAAACTGTTGAGTAGAAATCAGTCCTATAATGGAACATTGTAATTCTGGTTTTAGCTTTGAATTTCAATTTCAAATTTATTTTGTTAATTATATCAAGATTACTACGCATCACACGACCATCCATCCAAGACCATCCCTCAATTCACACAGAACTGAACAATAATCTTATTAAGAAACAAACAACAAAAGCCATACTTCAATGCAAGATAAAACAGATAGATGCCAATCAGGTTGCTTGGCAACCTCATTACTAGCTTAACAACCTAATGGTTTAGCTTATAAAAATTAATTTGGGAAAATATCTAGGTCAATAAAGATGAAACATTGTCCTGTTACCATTCAAAAGGTGTGAGTATAACACATATCCAATGGAGCTATAAAAGGTTATATTACATAATAAATTATAATAGTATCACTTAGTTACAACTTGGGAAAACATTAAGTCGCTAATTGGTTAGAAATTGGTTAGATAATCACACTTTATGCTGACAAAAAAACTTACAGGAATTAGGGAGACATTCGTTGTGAAAATTTTAATATTAGAACTCTAATAATATAGTTTAATTGACATATAAGAAAAGTTTATTTTTGATTAAAAGTGCAAAGTCGTAACATTAGTAATAACTACAGTCCATCATCAATTTATGTTTTTGAAGAGTTGGGTAGTATGGTAACAGCTGGAAATAGCTGGCTCTATTACATTAATGGTTTAAAATTAAAAATGTTGCTATAATAATTAACTAAAAAATCTCAAAGTAGCTTTATCATGTTATTAAGCGTAAGAGATGTTTTGAACAAGATAATATGTGTGGAAGACATTAATTGCTTGTCTGGTACAAGCACCACATCAATCAAGCTATATCAGTGGTTCTAATGATCCATTAAATCTTCATACTCCTAATACAGCCCCACCACCCCCCCCCCACCCCCACCCCCCCACACCCCCCCCCTAATTGTAGAAGACAAACCTACTTTAAACAATTTAATGGGAGTAGTGTGTAGGCAGCCTATTCCTATCCCGACCTATCTTTTGCTCAATATTGTCCTGCATACACACAGATCCACTGGACCCAAGCAGATATTTGAGAACTAAGCTTGTCGGTAATTGTACAGTTATTGTACATTTTAAGAAATAGAACTTCTATAAATAAATGTCTCCTAAAAACTTTGAACAATATAATAGATTACTAATAAATTCATGCAGTATACACAATACATAAACTACGATGTAAATCCATGCATCTATTATATATAACCTGTATTCTATTCCTGTTATACTCACGATTTTCCATCTCTGCATGTCCTACACGTACCTGAGCTTTCTTTCTTTCTCACGCTTTCTCAAAGACGAAGCTGTGAATGACAGCAGTTTAGAAGCGAGAACAAAAACTTAGACAACACCTCTGCAACTGCAATGAGCTGTCCCAACCCACTTAGTCTGTATCCAACTATGAATTCAGTTAAATAACTGATCACATGTGATAGAAAATGTGCTGACCTTAAGATTGAGGGTAGTCTTGGCTGTTGGAGTCCTACAAAGCTACTTGCAGCTGTCCTCATAAGTCATAAAATCATAATGGAAGTGTACAGACCTAAGAAGAATTTCTAAAGGAAAGAATAGAAGGTAACGAAAGCGAAATGTAAAGAAATATTGTTTTGAAAACCATATATAATACTTGTTTATTTCATGGTTTTTCGTTTAATGCAAGCTATTGGTTTGTCCAGTACAGCCCTTAGTTCCACATATTTTATTTCTTCCTATGTTTTACACTGTATAAGTACTTTGTACACACTTTATTTATCATTAACCACATACCATACCTCTTTTATAGAACGACAACAACCCATTGATATATTTGCAGAAGAGGTAGTCCTATGACCATGTATATGTGTATTGGCCTGCCATATATACAGTCCCATATATAACATAATATTGGCATACGTGTTACCATTTACAATACTCATTCTGGACCCACCACCCCATCAACAGCATATGTATTGAGTCTATTCCATGTGACTGTGATATCAGCTGACTCAGCTAATCAGGTGGATTGTGGTTTAATGCATTTGTATTATAACAACATGCTATTGAAGTAATGACATCTTGTGAACCATACCGTACTTGGTAGCTTTAACTACTGTGTTTACCTAACTGTATACTATCATCTGTATATATAGTTACTAACGTTCAGAGGTTGTGTTTAAAGAATGTGAATATTTGTGATTTAATTGCAGTAAGAGGATGCTGTTGAAGTACAACCTTTCCCACAACATCTGGTCCTTTGAATAAGGAACTCCTGCTGTTTCCTCTTGTACCTAGAGACTCAAGTACCTCTGTTTCCATCTATCATTAGTGATGATTAGCCCCTACTATCCTTCCTATAATTACCTGCAGCACCGGTCCTTGAATGAAATCTATCCTGTTCAAGAGTTTCGTTTCGTCGCCTTTGTAAACTTTCAACTGACACCCCAAATACAGACGTAATTATGTGTGATAGTATACCCTTGACAGTGCAGAGATAATCGACTACTGATATTGACCATCAGATTACAGTAGAGAATGAATTGACCAATCAGATTCATATTGATACAGAAGGTCCAGGAAATGATGATAATTTGAAGACGCATTAGAAGATTAGTGACTGTTAGTGACAGAGGGATCATGATGTACAAAGAATGAAACATCCAATCAGATTACTGCAGTGGATGAGTTGACCAATCATATGACAGTAGAGTAATGATTGACCTTAACCAAGATGGATGCTACATCAAATAGTAACAGATACTAAAGTCACTACAGCAGAAGAGGTTTTCAATTCCCAATTTTGAACGGACAAAATCATACCCCTGTTAATTTCGAACGTGCCCATCAGATCACAACCAGCATACAACTGTCATACCCACTGCTTCCTGTAATGGAAATGGAGACACAAAGGTCCTTATCCCCCCGTTTTGGATAGCTTATGGCAGTAAAGACACTAAATAAAACTCAGACAAGGGCACACAGAATTTAGAAACACCGCTATATTAAATAAAATTTATAACACTTCTAAGTTATAATGGTATAACCTAAATATAATATTGAGGAAGACCCTCTTATTAAGCTAGTTTACTACTGTATTGAATATTGAGAGATTTAGTGCTGTTGTTTTTATGTTATATGTTTTTAATCTCATCTGTTTACATGTAGCTACAATTAGTCAATTGACTACTTTTAACTGGTCCATTTACTGCAGAGGATCTTCACTCCACTTTAATCCAATCCACAAGTCTCAATCTAATCCAGAATTTGTAGAGAAATTTCTCAAAGTAAGTGTGTGGTGAAAATTGAGTTAATAGTCACCTTACTACTGGAATTGTCACTAGTAAGTCAACAATGTGAACAGCCTTTGTATGCAGTATTAAACAATAGATAAGAAGCAAGGCAGCTTTTAAGAGCTGCAGAAATCTACATTAGAATAGTAGAATATAGCGAGAGAGAGAGAGAGTGAGCAGAAGAGAAGAGAGAGAAGAGAGATAGAGAGACTCCTGTGTTTATTAATTGTTATTTACTATTAGAAATTGAAGAGAGCATTACTTCGCACAAATCAAGTACAAATTTTTGAGCATTGAATCCCAGGCATTAGCTCCAATGTCAGTGTTCCAACTTTCATCTGTGCCAACAATTACCACAGGTATCTTAAGTTTCATTCAGCTAGTATTATTATCTTGGTGGGTTTCTATGTTTTTGTTATAGGGTCGATGTTCAGAGTGGATCTAAAGTCACACACAGCCATTCGTATAAATTTGCTCATATGACAGCAAGTGCAGCAAACCAGAACAGATGATAATTTTAAGCAACGTAATAATTGTACTACAACTAGGTATAATCCATAAACTATTACCTAGTGTCTGTTTTTTTTAGGAAATAAGTAGAAGTCATATTCATCTCAGTTAGCTCTCGTAACATATTTGATTATTATCTCATCAATTAGTTGAGATCAATCCCTCAAATTAAATGAACTATCCTGAAACTGCTCTCCTGTTACTGGTATAGACGAAGGATGAATGGATAGATTGGATAGATGGAATGGATAGACTAGATGGACGGTACATCAGAATAATAATATTCTATCTTAGGCTATATACCTGACCCACTCCTGGATCTATGATTTTCTATACCCCGGATTAAGAGATTGTATATCTGTGTTGTTTTATGGTTTGAAAGAAAACCTCAGAAAGACAGTCAGTTTTCTGCTGAGTGTCACCATGGGTAATACAATGGTCAGTGTATAGACCTGTATTGATGTAGATATGTAGTTAGACTTTCTATCTTAACACATATACTGAATGTGGTATATTGTCAACAAAAGTATATTTACTTTTGTCATAAGATAGTTTTAGTAAGTAATGGTTTACATATGACACTAAATGTTTGCTAGTGTAATGTTTCTCTTCTTTCTCTCTCTCTCTCCAGATCAGTGCCTCTTTTAAGAGTAGCTTCTCTAACCAGACCACCTCTTCATATTTAACCCACCTTTCTACGTATCCTCCTGGTGTTGGGAATTGGGGCTATCAGCTATCTACAACCACTCTCCTCCTTTTAAATATGCAGGATCATTTCGTCAAGTACAACTCAAATAATTACAGCTCATGGTAAGTATAAACTTTGAAGGAATGATTTGTTTGTTCATCATTCAATGTTTTAATTCATTCTATGTTGTCCTTGTGTCTCTATGACCTACAGAAATGACTCCTCAAGAATATTCATTAGATTGAAGTTTATCTTCATGTGGTATACTTGTGGTGTCCCATTACTGATCATTGGGTAACAATGATTGGAACACACTCCTGCAACCTATCATGTGAGTGTCACGTGTCATATCACTTAACATGATCTGAAGCACATGATATGCATGTAAAAGTCATTTGATTAATTAATGTTTGCCATTATAGAGCCGGAGAGTTCCCTATCTCTTTTAAAGTTAAAGTCACCTCCCTCTTCTATAGAAGGAGGTATTGACAGACACAATCTCATCCTTGGACTTTGTTAGAAGAAGATGTTTAAGAAGTAAGTTTACCACAATGAATCTAGGATACTCATTGTAAGCTCTAACTAGCAAATACTCAGTACTTCAACAGTGACCTAGGATGCCGACCATTAGTGCTAATAAGTTCTAGACTTGTAAACATAATCCACAGTAATTACCACAGTGCAAATACTTATACTAGTGCCACCATACTAGTGCTAATAACTTCTATAGGTTTCCATTGAAGAAGAAGATCTTATATGCTAAAAGGATTGCTTTTACAATCTAATCTTATAGGTTCCCACTATCAGATTTCAATCAATTGCGTTTTTGAAGAAGAAGAATTTTATGACTGCTAAAAGAGGTTTTTTTTCTTTCTTTGATCACAGTTTCCGCACTTCAGAGTTGTTCCATCAATATCCTTGGAGTTAAAAGAAATGGATAATGAATAAAGTATGTAATGAAACTAAACATTTTCTTTGTTAGTGACAATATCCAGCTGAAGGAACTACTAGTCCACCAAATCTACAACTCATTGCATTTGTACTTGTCTGATACACTGTTTGTACTGCATTTCTCTCTACTTTACGACAATCTCGCTATAAAGAATTTATTAAACGAGTTGTTCGTACTATACGTTCAAATTGTACATTATGTTGCTGATCAGTGGTGTAATTAATAAGTCACGAAGTTATCTAGTTGAGACTGATGCTACCTTGCTAATGAGGAGGACCCTATGTCCAGATACTCATTAATGAAATTACAACTTGAAGTTTGATCCATTTGTATTGCGCGCTACACAATGGATTTTAACTGCTCACAAGTAAAATGAATGAATGAATGGATGGATGGTAGAGTGATTCATTATTACCATAAGTAAATGTAACTCCTTTTTAGCCTTTTAGGCTAGGAGCATGGCAGTTTTTATGGCTGATATGCCCTACGTTCATTGTCTCTTCTTATGTTATGGAAGATATTGTGGACTTTATTCATTATCAAACAACCAATCGCAGACAATCAACTGCGCCTGGTGAATTTGCCGGCTTAAATTAGAGTGGTGAACGTGACAAGAGAGAGACGTGGTAGTGTCCTTACAGATAGACTAGATTTAGATCACATACCAGAAAAAATTCTGAGGACATCCTTCGATCAATACTAAGTACATTACTTTGACCACACTGCCTACCCATTTAATGATAATGTTAAATTTTTTTTAATATAACTGTCTTCTTTTTTCTGTATAACTAGGTCCTTTCTGTCACATCAATTTATGACGTTCTTTATGAAAACCTATACATCAGATCTGGTATTTTTATTAACTACTTTTGTTAATATGCTCGCTCAGAAGCAATGATAAGTCCTAAGAAATAGATTTTACTCAATGTTATTGTTCAGAATATTTCAAGTAATGATTGATGAGTAAATGGATGACAGATGTCTTTCATTATTACCCCTTTGTTTTCCACAGTTTACACATTAGAGAATATGCTCGTGATGCATATATTCGAACTGGTCAATTTTTTTATCGTTTATTAGCCACACTATAGCTCGAGTTCATCCTTTTATTATATCACATTACTAGAAAGAAACAAGAAAAGTAGTTTGATGAAATAGGAGAGGTAAGTATAAGCTTCATAGACTTGGTGTAATATATTACATTATAAATTATTTTCCTGTAATATATTACATTATACATTATTTTCCTGTATATATTACATTATAAATTATTTTTCCTGTAATATATTCATTAGAAATTATTTTTCCTGTATATATTACATTATAAATTATGTTTCTGTTAATATATTAGATTATAACTATTTTCCCATGTAATAGATTACAATTATAAATTATGTTTTCTGTATTATATTGCATTCTAAACTATTGCCTATAATAATATAATACATTTACAATATCTCTTTCCTTTTATTTAGAACTGCATTCTCTTGTTCAAATGAATGGCCCCTTCATTTATGGGTTACCTGGAGAACATTATATTACATTGATAAGACAATGGTTAGGTGTCTGGGTCACTGACAGCATCAGAACATCTTATAGCTAAAGTTGTGGTAGTGGTCTTAACTGGTGTGCGAATAAAATGAAAAGAGGTGCTTGAGGGAGAAGAGAAGACATAGAGATGGAGAGACTACGTTGTACATTTTATTTGTCACTGTATCTAAACTAAAAAAAACTGACATAATTTTAATTATTTATCACTCCTTAGGGGGGGGGAGGGTTTGCTCCTCCGGTATTTAATTCTTACCTTCTTCCTCTACATCGATGATATACACTCTCACTCGTTGAAGCTAATTTACATCATCTCTCAGACTACCTGTGGATGGGACTACCAACCCACTTGGATCAACCATTAGCAGGTTGCTGCTGAAAAATACCACTCTAATATACAATGCACAAACAATAGAAAAATGACACTATATACTTACTTTTATGTTTATATGCTTCCTCCATTCGTTCATTGCTATCACCCCGATCAATCAATTTATCCAGCTGCTTGGGAGATAGTGCTCATGTTAAGCTACAATCCTTCTCACTTATCCCTCTCTCCATTCTCCCATCTCAACCAATACAATACAAAAGTCAACCAATCAAGAACATCGGTGCAAAATCTCTTTCCGTTTTAAGCAG
>NW_024533765.1:0-33190 GCF_016097555.1 Gigantopelta aegis | reverse complement strand
TATGTCTATTCATGGAGATTTACACATACTGTTGTATTAATAGATACTTCAATTAGAAAAAAGGCAAAAGTATTAGCATTTGGGAAGGAAACTAGAGGCAATAAAATGTTGATTAAATTTCTCTTCTCAATGAAGCTCCAGTTGTCAAATAGAGAAAAAGAAAAAGGAGGACTGAAAAAAATAGCAGAAGAGAAAGAAAAAAAAAAAAGAGATGGAAGAAAAGGTTGATGAACTTGAAAAACATTGGTTAGCTAAAAAGATACAACACTTTTAAAATTAACTATGGCCTTACCTTATTTTAGGTAATGAAAATGGAACAAGAAAGAAAACTTCTTCTTGACACTACTGCTAGATTTAATGAAAACAAAAGAAACACTAAATGAGAAACAGCACTTTGGCGATGTCATGGTGGCAAAGGAGGAAGAAGGAGAACAGTAGAGAAACGTGGCTGCATGATGACTTTAGCAACTTCCCAGTTGATATATTGGAGAGCTATCACTGATCTGAAAACATCCCAATATATCATATTGTTTGCCTGATAGTGATGATCATTCACTATGTGCAGTAAAGATAAGCTAATACATCTCAAATTTCAACACCTCATAAATTACAAAAAGAGCTATATGAAGAAAGACACTTACACGACTAGAAATAGCAGCCATTTCTTTTGATATAGCTTTTACATTAGTTTATCTTCATCAACAACAGCTTCGTTCATTGTTTCATTTTACAGCTAGATCCATCAACATATTCTCTTGGAACCAAAGGATCCAGGAGATAAGGTCACAAATGGAAAAAGCCAAAATTTTGATCTCGCTTGCAGACAAACCTCCATTTTGTACCTGAAAAAAAAAAGGAACTCAACAAGGAATCAAACTCTACTCCAAAGTCAATGCATTGTAGCTATAGTGGTGGTGTTCAACCCAATCATTCATTCTGATGCTTATAGGTTTGGTCTGGTGTGGACTGTCATGGCTATTGGACTGCAATTGCCATTGGATAAAGAACAACATTGACGATGTTATAAAGTCAGATTGGTGGCCCTAGTTTAGCAGACATAGTATCAAAGTGGTGTCAATGCTAACAATGCACCAGCACAGTTTTCACATTGATGACATTTTGCATTATGTTGAAACAATAAAAATGTAATACAAATATAATTGCATTGTGATCTTGTTTTGTAACCCTAAGACAGTTTTTTAAAGTCAATTTTATTAGAATTCAATATAAGAAAAATGTCAGCTGAAGAAAACTTTACAAGATATAAGACATTCTTGTTGATTTTAAAAATAAAGAGAGATAATGCCCAAAGTAGAGACAATATATCCATAAATAACAATAGAATCTAGAATATTCATGTATTAACCCAGTATTGCTAGTATGGCAATTAATTGTATGCCATTCAATTGTGTTGCTACTGTGCTACTATGTAGAGATCCATACTGACATTTCCTACTGTGTGGGTCTGCATGTTTGTCTTTCCTACATTCCATAAATGTTTTTATTCACTTTGTAATATTATTAGATATAATGTAATATATATATACATTAAGAATACTTGCTCATGAACTAAGAGGATTTTGCTTTATTTTTTTATCTGCTTATAATAGTCTTATCAAGGAGAACAAAGGAGAGTGGTTAGTGAGAGTATTAACAAATAAGAGGTCTCATGATCACTAAGATCTTGGGGCTTCAAATGTTGGGACTCTATTGAAAGTAGGGCCAATTACTGATGTTCAACCATTCAATTCTCAACTTCTACTTCCTTGATAAAATCCATGACTATCCTGGCAGAGAAACACCAAATTAATGTTTGTCATTCTACTAGATATCAAAAGTAGTTCCCATTACTAATACATCAAAAAATTGTGTATTAAGCCTTAAAGTTTAGTCCTTACATTTCGTGATATGATCAACAATAGCCCAATCAAAATGCAGCTATTGGACTTAGTATAACAACAGTTCAATTTTTGGTCATTTAACATGAAGTAGCTTGTACCATTAAACTAAAACATAATCAAATATCAAATTACTAGTGGAAACTTTGTCTATTTTACCACTACTGATTAGTGGACGAGCATATTCAACAAATTCATCAATTAGTACAGGCCATGCCCCTAGAGGAAATAAAGGAGAGACAAACTCTACAATATAGAATTCCATTTATTATTTTAATCTATCTTCTACAATATAACATTAATAACATCATTATAATGTAGGTATTATGAATTAATAACCAATACCTGATCACACACTATTTAGGAATTAACAATATCATTTATTAATGATATAATGATACAACAAAATGGTCTGTCATTACTATAATATGTATAAAAAAGACTTACCATCTTCATCATAATTACTCATAGTATCATCGATAGTGTTAGCGAATTCTAATAAGAGGTTCCAAGTATCACGTGGAATAGCTCTCTTGTAATGATTCTATATAATATATAGAGGTATTTTTATTATTACTCAAAGTATTTTAAATAAGCAAGTAATAAAAAACGATTAAACTTAGTAAACATTCAAGAGTAGCATTAATAAGCATTCTCCAATACTATTAGTTGCTTCATTTGTTAGCTTATATATATAAGCTCAAACATAATATAAACATGATTATACCAAACATAATACATGTATGGATATATCAGGACATACTCTTAAATATTCACACCAGAGATCTAAGAACTTGAAACGCCCACGAAAGACAGAGACCCAATATGCTATTGCCATATCTAGATCTGAGGACAATAAAATAAAAGGTATTTAATTATTTGTATATTAATAAGCTATTTATAATACAAGTATATTATTTGACTTACCAAGTCCTTTTTGTCCAGGATTTTTAGCAAAATTGAAAGTAAATTGATAAAAGTCTTTAAAATTTTGAGGATCTTGAATTTCTTTGTCTAAAATTTCACAACGCTTACGTAATTTCTCTATAGAATCACATCTTAAGGGAAATAATATTAAATTTGTCAATAGTTTTATAAAATTTATTACCCCAATCTCGTCAGTCCTTCTACAAATTCTTGTCGCGTAAATTCACATTGTGTTGCTGCTAAAATGGAAAAGAATGTCTCTAATATAAAGTAGTATGGATGCATAATATTATACAAAATGGGATGACTATAGTGTATATGGTCAATTGATATATAATAACAATAATAATATTGTTTATATTACCTGTAATTTCCATGCAATAATTAACACAGTGATACTAGCAGGATCAAGACGGAGGTCAGCACAAAAATCTGCTTATACCTTCGGCAAGTATCTTGTCTTCATCAGTTTGAATCTAAGAATTGGACATTATAAAGATGTATAGTAGAATCAAATGGATGAATAGTTTACTACAACACACATAACTAACCATGATAGACATATAGGACAATAAAAAATGGGGGGGGACATTATTATAATACATAGTAGAAAACAAACAGACACTTAATACTATAAATGGATACATAGTACAAACAAATGGACAAATAGCTAACCTCTATACTTATAAACAAAGTATCCAATTTTCTTTTTCTCAACGGCAGGAGGAGGAGGAGGGACATAGAATTGATCAGGATGTTCGTAGTAATTATTGACAGCTGCTTCTATTCTCCAGTCGCTGCTACTAAGAAAAACTAGTAGCAGTTGCATCGGAGTCCCTGTAATAGTATCATACTAACGAACTATTTTATACATGTGTACATGTATATGCTAATAGTTAAGCTGAAGTTTCTCTATATAACTATATTTTAAGAGTGAATGAAGGTCACTGTAAATATGGTGTGATGGTAATATCATTAAAACATAATTTTATATAATTATAATGATGGTGAGTGTTAATGGCATAATAAGTATGAAAATTGTAACATATTTCAGCAAAATCTCAATATATAATTATTGATTAATAATCTTTTGTTAAAACAAGTCAGAAAGGAGACAATTACAACTGCAAGTTAAGTACATACAACCACACCCCAAATTAATAAATAATATTATAACAACAAGGGGTTACCTGTTAAATGTAATAAATTGGCGTATTTTTGCCTTTTGAGATTGAGTATATTTCATTCTATGATGCTACATTAAATGATAAAGATATAATTATAAAAACCACAAACTAGCTGGTTCAATGAATATCTCAAAGTACTAACAGTTACTATTGTAATATGCTTAGGGAAATCTACAGATGTAACTCACCGTTGATAAAGACATGTTTTACATTGATTCTTTCTATTTTTGATATTTATGAAGAATAGATTAAGAAGGCAAGAACATTCTAGCACAAGGCTCTTACTTGCTGATTCATTCAATCAGCCACACCCCCTTTTTTTAATGACCACGCCTATGGATAAAAACTATAACTCGTGAGGTGATCTGATCTATTGATAGTTTTGCTGCTAAGAATCATGTTGTGGTTAAATAGACGTGGTTTCTTTATCAACGTATTTACTACTCATAGTCATAGTGGGAATGGTATATTATATATTTCATAATATCCTCCATGTTTGTGTCCAAGGATGATCTCGCTGTTATGCACGTCAACGAGAAGAAACACATCTTCGCGATCTATCGGGAGCTTTTATAGTCAACTGTAGCCAGTTATGTGGTCATCCGAACGACAAGAACGTCGAAAAGGACTACGTACTAAACTCGACGTCCTCTAGTGAGAGTGTTACTACTCACTCTCCACTGACTTTTTCACTAAAAACTCAATATTTCCAATAGACCCTCTAATATCATAGAGCCCTACCCATTAACTTGGGCAGCTATTGACGAAACAAAGACTACAGTATTTTCAGCCTATTATGATGAAAGACCAGAGCTCCATGGACCATCTATTGTAATATTAGGTATGCAGTCTCGTAATCATCAATCAGCTACATTATATTGTACATTTAAATACACCAATGGCACGTTTGCTTGTACAGAGAAATCAATTCTATTAGAAATGGATGCATGTAATCAGCAAAAAGAATCTCACAAGAAGCACATATACAAGTATGTCCATGTCTTTCATATATGTCGTCTAGGGGGACAAGAAATCCTCAAAAAAGTAGCATTGAGCCACAATTCAAAGTGTAATCCATCAAGTTCATTTATAACTATTTATAACCACCGACCAAGAGAGAAAGCACATATAGGTATATGTGTAGAGACGCCTATTTTCAAAAAGACAAAGGAAGACTTAGTGACTTTTTATTGAAATGCAAACGGCTATTAGGTGCTGACATCTTTACAATGTATTTCCTGAATGTTCCTGAAGATGCAGAGCATTTCCTAAGAAACACTTACAATAACCAAATAGATATTATACATTGGCATAATCGTTCAGAGAGAAAGACCCCATACATTATTATGGTGAAGTACTTGCAATACAAGATTGTCTGTTTTCGCAATAGACATCGTGTGAATTATCTGATGTTTGTGGATCTGGATGAAGTTATCATTTCAAGAAGACATTCAGATTGGCCTGCAATGTTGGCTGAACTTGATAAAGAGTACATTGACAGTTTTCATTTTCATAAACAAGTTCTTCCTTGAAACACCTTCTAAAAACATCCCTCCACAAGAACTTGACAGCTGGCAATCTTTTCTCTGCAACAACATGAAAATCCCTGAATACTTCACTCATTTTGAAAAAAAACACTATGTCGCTATCATTTCTATGAGCGTTCTAAGATGATACTCAAACCAAAGCATATTATAGATACTGATATTCATGGACCTTGTACTCACGAGGCAGGGTATACACATTTTTTTGTTCCTGATGATATGGCAATGAGTCAACATTATCGTAGCAAACCTACTATTGAGTGTAAGAAAAACAGGAAAAAAAAGAAATATGAGACGACTCATGATGATTATATTGTAAAATATGCACCGGATTTATTGCAGGCAGTCCATAAAAAATTGTGTCAATAGTTTTTCATTTTTGTCTCTTTGAACCAATTGTATAGTTTTTATACTTTAAAATTCAAAATTTAAATCACTTCCAATTATTTGTTCTCAAAAATTAATTTAATTATTTTGATAATTGAGTGTAATTAATAAACAAATATTAGATGGTATATATTCTAACATGACCATCTCTACAGCCACTGTAGACCCATCCATTTCGTGTGGTAACTAAACTGGTCACTGGATCAATATCAGGTCCAGTTAAACAAGTTACTGTACTAGTTACATCATCACAGTTCCAAAGAATACAAGAGCCATTTCCTGAGCAAAAAGGAAATTAGTAATTAATTGTTTTGATTTCATTAATTGTGTCTTTTGATTTGAGGTTTTGTTTGTGACACATTAGTAATTCCCTAGAGTTATTACACAATACACTAAAGTCCCTTCACTTACTATAGCCTGATATACAGTGACATTGACTGTGATGTTGAAGTGATGTGATCTCTGAATTGCCAAAGGAAAGTGTCTTCAATGAATCTCTAATATATATGATGAAGGAAGATAGTCCAACATGGAATCAATTACAATATAATGTAATATAATTGTTATTACCCAATGTCTATTATTAGTTAACATAATGTGTCTTCTAAAATCAAAAGTAATATGTAAAATTCAAATTTATTGAAAAGGTTTTGTGAACACACTTGAATAAAAGTATGTATTATTTTCTATTTAATTGCTATTATTAAATGTAGTTTTATGTCATAACATTACTTGAATACTGTTACTACAATACTTGAATTATTGGAATATTTGTTATTATATCATCATCACTTAATGTTACTACATTACTACACCTCTGGGAACCACATAAGATTAGGCATTCCAAAATTTATACACAATATTTAAATGTATTTTACAAATTTGGCACTCAGAGCGTATAGTCTTTGTGTGAATGCTTCTTAGAGATATGTGAAAAATATGTCTTACTTCAATTGCCTGAGGTCAAGAGAATTCTAAGACCTCCATCTTTAGCTCCTATTACTAACTTCATACCATCTATAGCCACACCCCTCATTAGAGGTGATGAAGGATAAAAGTATTCTGCAATCTAAAAGTATAATATAACATTTAATATCACGTGGGACTTACCCCTATAATTAAACTATAGTCACAAAAGAGTTGTTACATGTAATTCACTACTAAATTGTTATGTCTAAGCATGCCAGGCAGTCCTAAGATTGTTTTTGGTATATACATTATATATATATATATATATATTACACACTATATATATATATTTAATATATATATGTAATGTATATATATATATATATATATGTATATATATTATATATATCTATAATATATATATTATATATATATATATATATATATATATATATATATATATATATGTATATATATATATATGTAATGTATATATATATATATCATATATATATATGTAATGTATATATATATATATATATGTAATATTATATGTATAGGTGTGTTTGATTTCAGCATTATTGTTATATGTGATCGTTGATTGTTTCAATATATTGACATGTAACAACTATAATTAGCATGTACTACAATGTTAAGTGTGTGGGATTAAACATTCTCTAACATGAGAAAATATTTCTTAACTTGTTGCCATTCTTGGTTACTACAAATGTTGTATCTATTTGTATTCGGATAACTAACCACTCATACCTTGATGCGATTTCTTATGTCAAATGTTCTCAAGTTACCATCTTCAGTGACAATAAACAAGACTTTTCCTTCAGTATCATGTTCATGTACTATGTAAAGACAATCAATAAAATGGTGAAAATAATGAACTAACCAACAGGCTCTGTCTGAGGGGGTGTTGTGAGTGAAGACTCAGACACAATTCCACATCCATTTATGGGACTATCCAGATCAGCTAGAACAGATAAACACTGACCACTCCCACAGTCCACAAACGAGCTGTACCATCAGTAGATGTTGCTATGACAATATCATAATAACTTTAACCCACAATAAGAACACTTACAAATAATATTACGACCTCTCTCAATGATACATGAATCAGTAATTCCTACATTATTGAAACAGAAAGCCATTAAAAATTCAATGATTCAATGATCACATTCATCCATTAATCTATTCATCCATTCTACCTCTAGTATGTCCCGTTAATGTTCTTGCACAGCCTCCAGTTTGTGCAGACCAAATCTTAAGACGTAGATCACTACCTCCACTAAGAACTACTATACCTGAGGGAAAGAATCGACACGTGTCGACGTCACCTACATGACCCTCCAAAAACACGCTACATATATAAATTGTAACCAAGAAAATAGCCACACCCACTAACCCTTGTCTCCCCAGTGTCTGTATCCCAAATCCATAACTTTCCATCAACAGACGAGCTTACACCTAGACCTCCACTGGGTGATATATCCATAGACAATATCTAATGTGATAAGGTCAATACTTGAACATAATTTATTATAATTATTAGGAGCCACAATTCTAATTAGCTAAAACAGAAGGTGTGATATTAAATTGATTCAATGGAGTAAAATATGCCATGCTCCTCTCATTAGGGACCTCTAGTAGTACTTTAATAATCTATACTGATTACATATATATCTGTACATATTATTGGTACATGTATGCATGTCATACTTGTTTTTTCACAAAGAGATAAGGTGAGTTGTGGTGCAATAAAGGATGTTGTAGTAGTGTCTGTGAGACTGCAATAAAACTTGAAGGTGTTTCTGTAGATAGGTAAACAAGTGTTAATTTTAACACCATCAAATTTACTCTACTACCCAGGACTTGAACAGCACTAATTATCACTTCAAATATATCGTGTATAGTGATGATAATGTTAGTGTACAAATTTAATGTACTAATAGAACACGTTCAAAACATATTTCTCAATTACTGGTATAGTGGATATATTGAAATGTCATGTGTATTATAATCTAATCCAGTGGGATATATAGAAAGTTATTCAAATCCTTATTAACATTAGCCAGTCCTCCCTAATATGTGATGAGTGTTTTATGGTTTAAATATGGTGACTTGTACAATTACATACATTTTTCCAATCCTTAATAGAAAAAAACATTTTGACTTGATGACTGAGTTGGACTTGAATTGCTGGGATTTCTAAGATATCCATGTAGTGTCTGGTGACCACCTAAAACTATGAGATAGGTGTGGGAGTTAAAATTATAATACCATAATGACCTCTTTTAAGCATTACCCAAAACTTTCATCAACTCTATACAAATAAATATAGTGTCAGAGTAAAGGTGATAATATACCTCACTTTGTAATGACATGGTCCCAGTCTTTTCTGGACATTAATCACATCTATAACGTCATTTCCCATTATTAGTGCACAAGCACATGGTCTGAGGGCGTGGCACCAGCATGGTATAAAATTAATATAAAATGGCTGCATTTTTGAAGTTATCTTGTGCTGTGCAAACATATGCTTGGGGTAAATATGGCAACAACAGTGAAGTTGCTAAACTAATGAGTAGTAATCCATCCTTTGAACTAAATAATGACCAGCCATATGCTGAAGTGAGTGATTAGTACAATGAATTGATCCTGTTATAATTGATATGATCTCTTTCAATTAGCTTTGGATGGGTACTCATGGTAAGGTCCCTCCTCCATTAGTTATCCACAAGAGCTAGAGGGAGTCCCTCTATCAAGTTGGATTAACGATAATCAATGGTCATTAGGAGATAAAGTGGCCAAAGAGTTTGGAGGGGGGGGGAATTTACCTTTCTTATTCAAGGTAAGAGTACAGGTGTGCAGCTGAACTACTGTACAGGTGTATGGTCAGTATATCTGCATTCTAAAAATCAGTCCTATTTCTTGTACAAACAAATAACAATAATTTCTAGACAAAAAATTTATATAACAAACAAACAGATTGATATGACAGCTGGAGGGGGCTGTACTTTCCACTTGTCAAAACTGTGCATATCTTACAAGTAACTACATTGCTATAATTATATCTGATGATGCACAAAAATAAGCTGCATATTATAACGTGCACACTAGAAACTAATGAATTATATGCCATCATTGCTACAAAAAAGGGCGTTAGTGATTGGCTGTGCTTAGACACAATCTTTTTATTAACTGTACAGTCTTTATTACTAGTAATATTTATTTAATATCATATTATTATTAGCAACATGATTATAATCCGATTAAATTAATAATATTTTTATTATAGACACTTTCCATAAACAAAGCACTATCAATACAAGCTCATCCTACCAAAGACCACGCCCAATTATTACATCATCAATCACCTGGTCATTATCGCGATCCAAATCACAAACCGGAGCTGGTTATTGCTATCACTCAATTTGAAGGTCTCTGTGGTTTCCGACCTTTCTCTGAGATCCAGAGATTATTACTAGTATCCCAGAGTTAGCTACAGTTTTAGGTAGGATTATACTGTGCACATATAAATGTACTACTGTGTTCTCAATACACAGTATATTAGTAATTCTCTCACATAGGGCCTCAAATAGTTGAGTTAGTAACAGCTGATAATTGCAAGAAAAATGAGGAGGAGCTCCGTCAGGTTTCTGAAAAGTTGTTTTACAGCTCTCATGTGTCAAGAGAGTGATATTGTGATGAGGGAACTAGAGAAGTTGAATACTCGGCTACAAAATGGTCACTCTTCCGGTATGCACTGTGCATTGTTAACTTTGACACATTGTTAATATAGAACTATAGGATAGTATGGTTTACTTAAGTATTAGAAATACTATGTAGTATCACATCAAAGAATCACTAGTATGAGCTACTTTCTTTTGAATTAAACTAACAGTTAGTATTCAGAAAACATCTGTAGCTTTTAAATGTCATTTTCATTAAAAACAATCCTTAATAATATCACAATAATGAAGCAATTTATTAGGTCAAAGTTCATGACAAATCCTTAATAATATCACAATAACGAAGCAGGTTTAATAGGTCAAAGTTCATGACAAATCCTTAATAATATCACAGCAAATTTAATAGGTCAAAGTTTATAACAAATCCTTAATATCACAATAATGAAGCAATTTATTAGGTCAAAGTTCATGACAAATCCTTAATAATATCACAATAACGAAGCAGTTTAATAGGTCAAAGTTCATGACAAATCCTTAATAATATCACAAGCAATTTATTAGGTCAAAGTTTATGACAAATCCTTAATATCACAATAATGAAGCAATTTATGAGGTCAAAGTTCATATGTACACATTGTTACTATATTTATTAGTTTATGTATTTGTTAGTTTATTTATTGTATTTGTTAGTGTTTACTGTTTGTACTGTTGTTTACAGGTTTCTCTTCACAAGTAATAGATCTCTTTACAGGTTATATACCTGGTATCCTGGTGATGTAGGATGTTGGTGTACATTCTTCTTAAATTATTTTAGTCTTGAAGAGGGCAGTCCCTATATTTAGCTCCTAATGAACCTCATGCTTACATTAGTGGTGGTAAGTACTAGTCATATTTGTTATGTAACAAAGACAGCCCTCAATTCAACCTCAGAGAGACAATCCCTATGTTTAATTTCTAATAAGTCTCATGCTTACAATTAGTGGTGGTAAGTACATTGTCCTGTTTTGTTAAGTAACAAGGAGAGCCCTCAATTCAACCTCAGAGGGACAATCCCTATATTTAGCTACTAATGACCTCATGGTTCATTAGTAGTGGTAAGTATTGTCCTTTTTAAGTAACAAGGACAGCCCTCGATTAAACCTCAGAGGATAGTTTAGCTCTCATGCTTACATTAGTGGTGGTAAGTATACTTTCATGTTTTGTTAAGTAACAAGGCACAGCCCCCCTCATTTAAAACCTCAGAGGGTAGTTAGCTCTCATGCTTAATTAGTGATTAGTGGTGGTAAGTTTCATGGTTTTGTTAAGTAACAAGGACAGCCCTCAATTAAACCTCAGAGGATAGTTAGCTCTCATGCTTACATTAGTGATTAGTGGTGGTAAGTTTCATGTTTTTTAAGTAACAAGGACAGCCCTCAATTCAATTTCAGAAGGACAACCCCTATGTTTAATTTCTAATGAATCTTATGTTTATATTAGTTGTGTTAAGTACATTGTTTGTTAAGCAACAGGGACAGCTCCACATTTTCAGTAATTTAGGGACTGCCTCAACTAATGTAAACATGAGAATGTGTGTTTAATTTGTAATAAATGTGATGTTTAATTTAGTTGAGGCAAATCCATTATTCCCTGCAAATCATCATGTTAACATTAGTTGAGGCAGACCCTGTATTCCCTGCAAATCATCATGTTAACATTAGTTGAGGCAGACCCTGTATTCACTGCAAATCATCATGTTTACATTAGTTGAGGCAGACTCTGTATTCACCGCAAATCATCTTGTTTACATTAGTTGAGGCAGACCCTGTATTCACCGCAAATCATCATCTTTACATTAAAAGATATTGAATACTGGAGATGAATGGGCTTATGTAGTAATAAGAAACCTATTACAATGTCATTTGTTTCTACTCATGTTACATAAACATCGTACGATGTTATGTTCTGTGAGAAAAATGACAATACACTTGTCATATGTTTGGCTTTCCTTGTTTCTTGGTAAATTCATAATGGAACCTTACATGTTATTGGCTTTATATGTTTTGCTACAAGAGAGTAATTTAATTGCACTCGTTTCACTGTTTACACTCTAACCGCACAACAGTAGGATAACCCATTCTGTTGTATCTACTCGTTATAGATTACACAATATTTATGAGTGTGTGTTCTGTTACAGATGTTATTGAATGTATGGCCTGCAGTGATAATGTGGTTCGTGCAGGACTGACTCCAAAGTTTAGAGACAAAGATACTCTCTGTAATATGTTGTCATACTATATGAGGGACACCATCGGAGACACTCTTCCACTCTAAACCACACCCCATCACTGAAACAAGTGACAATCTATGACCCACCAACACCAGAATTTGCAGTTGCCAAAATCTCATTCACTCATAATGTTGTTGTTCCAGCTGTAGATGGTCCGAGTATTTTTCTGGTTTTAAACGGGGCTGGTCAAATTATTTGTAATTCAGTTGAAGAGTCTTACACAAAGGGGAGTGTCTTATTTGTTCCTAGTGGTCGTAGTATGGAATTTAAAAGTTTGAATGAGACTAGTCCAAGTATTATATATCAAGCATACTGTCAACTGTAAAACTGTTAGCATTTGTAATTGATCAATCAAATTTGAAGAATTGAAATATTTTTTTCAATTTTTTATAATGTATGCAATTTGATATTGAAATTATGAAATCAGAGTACATGATATACTCAGTAATGACAGCCCTTGGCCATTCACAATATTTGTTAAAGCAGTAATATAGTGAGACAGTATATTGTTATGATTTATGCCAAACGTCTGAGATATTCGGCTGGAGCAGGATCATATTCCATTGGAAAATTATTTATATTGTCACTTAAAAATCTATAGAAAGTACAACAAGTTAATATGTAACTAAGTGAAACAATATGTTGGTTATTGTTCTGAACACACAATTGGGATACAACTACATATGTAGAACAAAGTATTATTGGGCAGACAATAGTTATTGTATAGCTATTGGTACAGTTTGACTTTTCACTAAGATACTTTTATAAATCAGGGTCACTATACCTTAAAAACTAATGGGAAATGACCACTAGTGACATAAGACACAGACTACATAATATATATATTATTATATATATATATATATATATATATATATATAAATATATATAAAATCCTTTATTAAGAATTTTAATCACTAACCAACCAAGAGTGAAAAAAAACAACTCTCACTAGCCACTTCATAGTAAACTGGTTGGCTTTTAAGAAAGATAGTTTATTTAGTGGTACAATGTACAAAAGGTCTCATGAGAAGCCATTAATGAAATTTTTATTTTATATACAGACATACCCTACTAACTCTTGTATGTGAGTTTGTAACATAGCTAAGTTTTCATCATCCACTGCAGTATAGCCTAACATGGTACCAAGCCGTACTAGAGCGTGTGTGTAGGAGGACAAGTCAAAGGTTATAAGAAGACTATAAAGTATGGTTAGAAACCTAACATAGCAGTTGTTATAATCCTTGCTCTTTATAATAACTCTGATGTCCATCCATTTATCTATCCATCTATCTATCCATGTGCTCATCCATTCATCCATTAGTCTATCTATCCATCCATTCAACCATTCATCTGTTTACCTAATCATCCATCCGTCCATCTTTCTACCTAATCATCCATTCATCAGTCCATCCATCCATCTGTCTACCTAAGCATCCATCCATCCATCTATTCATTCATCCATTCATACTTACCAAAAAGCCTCAGAAAGTGTTCAATGCCATAAATTTCAGAAGGGGTCTTGTCAGGAAACATCTGTAACATCTATAATAATAAAATGTATGTTACTATAATCAACCAACTCACAAGTATATACTGTGACCCACAAATGTATTATTTAACAAAAAACTCATCAATTGTAATCTAATCACAATTTTAGATATAATAACCTTTAGGGCCTACTTGTCCCCATGCAATGGGTAGTTTGATGCAAGGAAATCTTCCAGTAACGAACACTTTGGGATCTCGGAAATGTTTTAAGAGTTCCCCCCCTATTATCTTCCTACATGGTAAGTAGTTAGTACATGGAAACCTTCCTGTACTGAACACTTTGAGATCTGTTCTATGAGTTTCTTAATTTGAGTATCCTTCCTGAGAAGGTCTACTATAGTAAACCATACAATATCATTACTTATCCAAACATGTTCATCTCATCTATGACATAAACTTGTGGTTTGTGACTTCAGTATATTACGATGTTTACAGTATGTGTTTCAAGATATTACTTTAAGGGTTTATAATATAATAGGTCTCAACTTACATCAGAATATTGAGGCCTTTCAAATTTATATAGTAGTTGTGTTCCAAGCATTACATCAAAATATTCTTGAAGACCTTCACATATCTCATTAATTGACCACTTCTAAACAAAAACAATCATTAGAATACATACATATAATCTTACAAGTTCTTGTCCGGGTCAGTAGTCTTGACATGATCTTGATATTGTTTCAGTATACCTGCATATTAATTGCCTTTGGTATTCTAACTAGCTATAATACAATACAAGGTAAGGATATACTGGCATAGAAAAACTTGTCAAACCTGTTTTTGACGTGTGACCAAATCCCAGTCGTCTACCAACCATTTCTTCATATCTTCAGAGAACTCTATCTTTACTTCAGGTCTTGACAGAGGAGAAGAGTCTCTCTGTGTTATGTCACATGATATCATGTGATGTCACCCATTAACTTACTGTTGAACCTTCAGACACATCATGTCTGACTCGTCTGCGTCTTGTTGGTGGTTCTATTTCTATAGAATAATTTATTATTATATGCAGCTGGAAATAATAGAGCATTATATCTACGTAATTGTTTCATATAGGTGTGGTTTTGTATTGTGCTTACTATTACAACATTTATATATTGAATACCACATATAAATAAGAAAAAATTGTTAGAGCATTGGAAATATCTATCAGGGTCTGAGTCCTATACCATTGTATTAGAGATATCTATCAGGGCAGGGTCTGAGTCCTATATCACTATATTACAGATATCTATCAGGGTATGAGTCCTATACCACTGTATTAGAGATATCTATCAGGGCAGGGTCTGAGTCCTATATCACTATATTACAGACATCTATCAGGTCTGAGTCCTATGCATGCGTACATGAACACATGCTTGTAAGTGCATATCAGTACATATATAGTATGTGTTACATATGTACACATGTATATTTACTAATTCATTCTAGGACAATTCCATATAAGTGGTCCATTCAATAATTACAAACTGTGTGATAATAATGGCTTCTTGAACTCTTACCTTTTCTTTTCTCAGCCTTCCTCTTTGTGGCCACCTTTCTCTGTCGCCTAAAGCAAATATATTAGAATTTTGTCACCATAGCAACATCAACGTACTCTACTAGAGGATTCTGTTGTTGGAGTTCTTTTTGCTTTTGAAGATTAGCATTGTTTATTTTTAAAATACGAGTCTCAGGAACCCATTCATCCCAACTAAATAATAACAAGAGAGAAACTCTCAATTTGTTGTCCTGGGGGATAGCCATAGCTCCACCCCTTCATTTAAATACATATTATTTAAGAGTGCTTTTTCTGGTAGTAAAATATGTAATACTTGAGAGCTGGCAGCTGATAAACTCTCTAACATATACTGTATAACTCTATTCCCATAAATCAATAAAGTGATCAAACTCTATGATGCATGCCCAACATGTAGCTAACTAGTATTAGTTAGTCCCAATATATTTACTAATACATTGTGTAATAAAGGGTGTGGTAACTTTTTTGGCAAATGGATCACTTTCTACTCAAATGAATTGCCAAATAACTCCATTCAACTATATCTATTGTATATTATAATAGATAACATACGATTTACTCCAGCCGCTATAATGTACTAGAAATTGCAGCTGTTTGTCTTTTGTTTGTATTTTATTGACCTGTAAAAAAAGGAAAGAATTTGTAATAAATTTTTATGTGACATCATCTTTCAATTTATGTACTCAATACTTAGTTTAAACTATAGATTATATCTTATAGCATATGGTGATTACTATGAAATTATTCCATTGGTAAGGTACATATATAAACCAACTAATTTTGTGGTCCCCTAATACTACCTTGTTTAATTGCTGTCTTAAGTAGATGTGCATTATTAATAAAAAAACTTTAAATAAAGTTCAGTTTTATTTATTATATATGAGCAGATTTCTTTCCTGCATATGAAGGACAATATTTGTTTGATGATGTAAAAGTATGAACGTCCCATCATAGAATAAAGCGTATGGTAAATTTTAACCCCCAAAATGGTGACCATTTTATTTATACAAGTAAACATTTGGTTAAATATGTTGTGTTATAAAAGGAGCATCTTATTAATGTATCTGTTTAGTATATAAGTCTACATTTACAACTCAATGACTTACTTTAGCTTCATAGAGAAGTGGTCCATGATAGCACAAAACTTTCTCACCTTCAGTAAATGGCTTGTCTGATTTTTGCTTGCTCCCTCCAGGCATATCCAACTAGTGTCGAAATAATAATTTAATCTATATGATGATTAAATAATACGATATATTGTAACATTTATATCTACAATATAAATATATACTTGGACATCAATACTCACTGTGCTAAAAAATTATTAATAATTACTAATAAAGTAGGCGTGGCTCATAAAACACCTATTTCGTATAAAGTGGTTGGAGTTGTATTCTAGCGTATCTTGCAGATGGCTCTTCAACAATTCGACTTGTTAAACGACACTGTGTACCTAAAGTCCTGCAAACCTCACGCCATTTCATTCTCCAAATATGAAGACCAGCAATGGAGCATTGTTCGCTTTGTTTTGCTTATTATGCACGTTCACACAAATCTCTCCTGGTAACTTACCCTCGCTGAAACCCAGTTTAAAAAGGACTGACAGAGAGAATGTCTGTTATAGAACAATGTTCACAATCTCTAATTCCTTTCAGAAAGCTGGGTTTCCTCTAAGACTCTAGTATTCTGACTACCCGAAAAAACCTACATCAGGTTAGCCTCATGTGAAGATTTGTATTATGTAGTAAGATGAATAATTGGTATAATTATTGTAACATACAATAATGCATTCAACAAAATACATAAAATTATATTAAATATTAAAGCATCATTTATTCTGCAACAATAGCATCAATATCTTTGTTATATAGTGGGCTCTACTTCTCCTTGTGCTGGTATGTCTGCAACCTGTTGTCTTTCTCGTAAAGAGAAAGAGATCATGCCTATTGTTAAGATAGAATACCATGATAAACTACAACAAGCCCTTAAAAAAGAGATTGCCAATTTGTAAAATTGTGGGACGTCAATTTGAACGTAAGTAAAATCATGAAATTAAATAAAATTTTGCAAATAAATTAATATTTACTGCAGAGGTATTTGTATAGAACTGTCTGTGTAGACAGTTTTATTGTTGTACAGGATACAGGTTGAAAGTGCAATTTTTTCGAGTCAAATAGCTATTACTAATGACTTGTTGAGGTACACCAGATTACTATAAAGGTTTAGAGCATTAGTGTATATAACTTGTCTATATATCTAACCACAAAATATAGATCACTTGTGGGTTACGTTAACAACCATTAGATTTTTTAGCACTTTGTTCAACATGTGTTTCTTCCCAGAGAAACACCGAACTAAACTATTAACGACATAAAAATGGTGTCATTTTTTTGTGTTAACAAAACTATCAAGTTGATTGTTCTGGTTTGGACTGTAATATAATAGATGATTGCTTAGTGGTTGATAGTAATGACATCATAGTTTGTGGTTGATAGCTAAAGGAAAAGGAACCCTCATCATGGAAAATTATGGCTGCTATTTAAACTATGCAAAAACTTATACAGACTAGAGGCAGTTTATTTTTTGACGTCTGTTTTTCTGTATCATTATTAAATAGCGATATATCTAATTAGTCAGTGGTCGTGATCTTGGTGTTTCAAGTGGTATTTTTATCGCTTCTGAGGATCTTATCTAAATCTACTTGAATTTGGCAAAGACCCAAGTATATGTGACCTGATTTGCAACAAGGCACCACTTCTGTCAAAACATTTGTGACTTGATTTGTGAAAGGGACCACTGTTAAAATACCTCTTTGTGAATTTGTGAAAGGGGACAGTTAAAAATTGTATATCACATAGTTACATGAATAGTTGTGTATATAGAAAAAAACTGTTTTTTGAGATGTTTTAAACAGTTGGTCCCTTTTCACCAATCAAGTCAAAATGTTTAGTTAGAAATGTCCCTTATTGCAAATCAGGTCATATACTCCTTAAATACTGGGTGTGTGTTGAATGAGAGTACTCATGCTTAAGATGTAAACTGTTAAATGACCATTTGCAGTCTTTTGAGTGTATGTATGTGTATTTGACTACACATATATATTGCCTTATTGTGTCTATTGGTTAATACCAATTAGTTCTCTGTGTGTAGTATTCATACTCCTAATTTTAGTCATAGTTATATTAATTTTTGTTTACTTCATTCTACATCCATCAACACATTACCGCAATTTTTTAAACAATGAAATTATAATTTGTCTTTGTTATAGTTAGCGATAATTAACACTACCTACTTGCAAGAACCAATGTTGCTACAGTAACCATAACATCAATGTACACAAACATACAGAGAATCCTTACTTTATAGCAGAGTGGGCTGGCTTTAGGCAGGTACTAAGTGGCTTTGGCAATTCTAACGCTGTGTAATTAGTACACTACGTACAAAATCCTGGTGGTGGTGAAGGACTGAATTATTTTTATATTTAAGAGGCTGTTAAGTGTTGTGTACAAATGTTAGTAGTAGTTTGCAGTATATCTTAAGTGGAGGCAGGGGATTGAAGTCATGCTAAGCATAGGCTCAGTCACCTTTAACTTCTTAAGCATAGAGACTAAGTCACCTGTACTCCTTAAGATGCTCATTGTATTTTGTATGCTCAATTCATATAAAAAAAGGAAACTATGTGGTTAAACAAAAATGCTATAATTATATTTAGGGTTTTCACTAAACTTTTATATATTATGACAGTCACTATTACTTAGTTAGCGTCCAAATAATACAATTATGGTGTGTTTTAATTTTACAGGTTCTTTGTACATAATCTTCGCAAATCTTTTGAGCTCGTACAGGCAGAGATATCTGGAATATTTCATTCCAATTTAAGTCAAGATCTTTTCAAAGAGCTCTCATCTTATCTCTATAAAATTGTTTATACTCAAGATTTTTGTCGATTATCTGATATTGTCAATAGACAAATTAAGGAATTGTTTCATTATGCTTTTCAATTACAGAAACTACAAGACAATATTGACATACCAGTCTCGCAAACCTGTTTGACAAGTTTAGAGGATTATTTTATATCAACAGGGCATAATATTACAGTACAGAATTTGCTTCATTCTCTAAACAATGTTCGATTGATTGCTAAATCATTTGAGTTCATCAAATCATTGGTAACAAGTGTCCACCAACATGAATGGCATCAGAGTTGTGTTAAACGCGCTGTTCAAAATCAAAAACTGTGCACATTGTGCTGGCTATAACAATTTTTTTTCCATGTGATGGAACATGCCTCATGCTCTGAGAGGTTGTACTGCTGATATTGCTGAGCTAAACCTGTTGTTAAACACTTAACAACTAAATTGAAGGAGATTGGTCTTTGGCGAGTTTGGAATTACATCCCGTCAATTTTGTTGAGACATCACTAATCAGTTTCATCCGTTTAACTCAACATTTACTTTAACTAACTTTAGTGAAATTGTGAGTTATATTACAGTAACATATATTACATAAATTGGACAGTGTACAGATACTGTAGCAGTTATAAACAATAGTTCTGTAGAGGAAGTGGGAGCTAGTGCCCTCCAATTCACAATAGGCCAAATTACTATTTAATGGGTTGGCTGCTGTTCGAGGTGAAAGAACATGAATCACAGGTGTCCAGTGTATGTAGCGTAAACAATTAGAGGAAGCCTAGTGATTGCAGTCAGCTTTTTTTTTGACCTCGATCTAATTTAGTATGTGTGTGTGAGTCTAATGTGTGGTTTATTATAGATAGCAGACTTATATGCGCTGACTAAAAACATTAAATGTTTAAAATTGAAAGTTGATATTCAAATATGGCCTGCTCTGCATTATGATTTGTCAAAAAGGTCGTACAGATTGTCAAAGATGGTTAATACAGAGAGTTAAGGAACTGGTGATTGAAAATGTCTATATTTAGCTGAATGCTTATAAATTATTGTTTCTAAATTGCAATATTTGTAATGCGCCATTAATGATAATGTCATTTGGTTAACACACATTGTCACAAGTCTCAAGGACATACTTACATAATCCTTCATAAACTGTACGCAAAAATTCACCAAACACCTCAACCAAACGCCAATTTGATAATACAAACATATTTGTAGTGGTTCTGACACAAAGTAATGCCTTCTTGTTGTTGCTATAGTGATAACTAATGAAAACCTAGAATAGTGTGTAGTAATTATATTGTTGTTTATATCTTGCTTAGGTACAATCAAACAGCTGCCAAATGGATTCTGACAGACAGACTCATCTTTTGCAACAAGTCGACAGAATGAAGTATTAGATCATGTCACACCAGGGGCAGTGACAAATAAAATTATGGAGGCACTACAAAATGATCTAATGTGTTTCAAGCAGATTGATTCACTTTTCTTGCAAACTTCCTGAGGAGATTTGTGATGTTGATCCCACTTCATCTGGCTGGCATATAAGAACCCAGGAGTGTTGGAAGGAAAGCTCGTGGAAGGTAGATATACTGTAAAAATATGTACCTGCACAGGAGACTAGAGTAATACATTACTGAAACTGTAATAGTCCCTGAATTGATGTACTATTTACTATAGCTTCAAAACATAATTGATATAGTAAATTAACACTATAATTCCCATTGTGATAATTTTACAATACTCAGGAAATTCTACTCATACGGTGTCTCCATAAACATGTGCTAGCCATGTATATCAGTCTTATCACATCAAACATCAAATTATCTAGAAACAGGACATGTTACATGTTCCCAATGGTCTAGTTCCCATATATATATATACCACATCCAATACCAGTTGCAGGTGGTTGGTTACTGGTATATGACTGGACTTACATATTACTGATTAAGAAGACACGCCTTTCTGTAATAACAGTGGTAGGTCAACACCCTAGACTAAAAGGCTAGCCATTATCAATCAGTGTTCACCCAATCAACACATGGATTCGCTAATTTATAATACCATTACTACATTTTTAGATAATTTTGTGGACTATTTATTATTTATTTTTAATTGGCTTTGTAATTACTTTTACAATTTTGAAGGCATTTATTTATCAGACAAGGAACAAACTAGCGTACCTTAGAGTTATCTGAACTCTCCTCCTACACCCAGACAGGAAGGTGAAGGTTGACCAACAGCATTAGCTATAAAGTTAAGTTTATTCAGCTGGCCTTGAAACATGTGGCTTCCATCAAATCAATCATAGAACTGTATATGTTTGAGTACAATTTAAACTTACAGTCTACACACTATAACAAAGTTATAAATATAATGTTATTATTGAACTAATTATTACATAAACTTAAGTTTCCTTCAGTAATATGGTTTCTAATTAACTTTAGTACAATACGATTTTAGTTTGTTATTATGTAATACTTAGTTCAGAAGGGAATATTTTAACGAACTAATAGCAAGGGTGTGGGGAAATGTGCTGTATTAGGTTGTCCTAGATAACACATTATCAATAATGTTGTTATCGAGTCTTATAGGATATCATACTACTACTACTATTAAACTAGTCACTCAAGGTTTTCTCTTTACTGTTGCAGTTTATACTCATCCCATCGTGGGTCATTTCAAGAAGGACCAAATAAAAATCCTGCCTACTTAAACAAACCCATTGCCTTCAAACAAAACGTAGATCATAAGCAACTCACAGAACTTGATGCCCTTCTCAAGGAGATCAAGCAAACCTAGCGTTTTATTCAATGTCTGAGGGAGATGAGAAGATTGCAGTACTGTCTTTGAACTTCAGTGTATCATCAAAACACACTTATCCACCAATCATCTTCAGCGGGAGTGGCCTGGAAGTGGGAGTGGCCATCATGGACAAGAATTCCCCTACAATGATTTAGAGAGCAAAAAAGGTGCTTATTATATTAGATTAGGAGGACCTAAAAGTTTTAATGATGATGAAGATGATCCAGGACTTAGACAGACCCAACCAACCACACCTACTACAGCTTACTCCCTCGAGGCCTACAACTAATAACAAAGTTACAAGTACCATAGACAACTGACGACAATAACAACAACAATCCCAATGTATATCATTATGAGTCAAGTCCAACCCCTACTCCGAGACTCATTTCGACCAGACACAAACTTAGTACCGGACTCAAACTCGATACCAGACTCTGGCTCAATGATACGGGTTGCTAGTATCTGATACTTTTTAATGATGATATATTGAAATATTTGGTGTTATAAAGACAATATTATACAGACTGTACACTCATTTATTTGGTATAATTTCAGAATATCAATGTAGAGCATATCTTCACTCAGCATTAATGGTTTTATTTAACAAAGTCTATTTTAATGTTCCTTGTCTTATGGGGATTATGTTTGGCTAAATATGTCTTTGTTTCATGTTTCATGTGTCTCTGTACTAATTATTGACTTTTTATTATGTCACAGATACATATCATGGATACCTTGATCTCATTCACTGTCACAATCACATGTCCATTACAAACTAGGGAAATCAGTTTATAATAAGGGTTAAATAGTTAATCAGTATCAAACATGCATTAAATAATTTTTAGGCAATTTTTTAGTTGAAAAATAAAGTGTTCCTATGACAAAAATTGCTTTCATTTTTCATTGTATGATCACATGATCATAAGCAAAATGTGCAAAATATGAGTGATAAAGTAGGATTGGAGATTGTTAAATCATATATCTTGGTTGATATAATAAGGATTAGCTATTAGTATAAATTTATGAGGTATGACTGTTCTCAGATCTATCAAGGTTGAAAACCTAAATATAAACTGGATTGAATCAGAGTGGATCAATTTCAATGTAGCCCTGGAAACATCATGTCTCATAAAATCCTCTTCAAAGGCCCCTTCCCCAAACATTATTTACCACACAGCGAACAATTTTCCCACTGGACAATATTCACTAGTGAATATTGTCTCCTCTGGAGAATAACGTTCCCCTGATATACAATGTCTCAAGAGAGACACTTACCAAAATAATTTCTGTGATTGAAAAAATACATATTGTTCAGGAACTTGCTAGGGAAAATTTACACTAAATTGTCTCCAAGGTGTAACGTCAGTATTGCGTAACAACATTTACTTACATAATATTGTCACTAATGTGTGTCAATTGTTGCTATTTTACAATCAGTCATAACTTTAAGCGATCAGTGCTGGACAGCTACAAATATATTGTATAGAAAATTATATAAAGTTACATTACAAGTTGTGTCAAAGGCTGAAATCATGCATACAGTTTATCTTTCAGTTTCTTTATTGTTCTTTCAACAACAACATTACTAATTATATTAATAATTAATATTGCCTCATTATGATCACATGACATGTATAGGAGGTCATGTGATGAGTGAATGTATCAGTCTAAATTGTACCTTTCTAGTCAATTTTTACTGTTGAATAAATTTTCCATACAAAAGGAAACGTTGCACCTAAATGTAACCAACAGTACCTGCAGTGACAAATGAATGGATAGATAATCCATAATAAATAAGATGGATAAAGTATAATGGATAAAATGATGAACAACAACAATGGATAGATAAAATAGGTACAAAGGTCATTCTTTACACATGCAGACATGATAACACACAATCTATATTGGTTGATATTACAAACATAGTGACTTACCACACAAAATGCCAATAGCTATGCTGCCTAAAGCAGAATATGAAAAATAAAACACAGTCTGGAACAGTCCATACATCCTAGAAAAGAAATCATCATTATCCCCCCCCCCCCCCCATGTATTAGAGTACCTATTATTATTATGTTGATTATTCTATTATTATTATGTTGATATATTCTATTATTATTATGTTGATATATTCTATTATTATTATGTTGATATATTTCTATTATTATTATGTTGATATATTCTATTATTATTATGTTGATATATTCTATATTATTAATGTTGATATATTCTATTATTATTATGTTGATATATTCTATTGATGTTACTAGTAGTTGTCTCTAACTACAGTAAATTTGCTCTATAGCAAATAATTTGGACTGTCCTTAGCATATTAAGTGTCCTCAATAGTCAATATAGTCATGGGGCTATCATACATGTTCTCAGTGCAAAGAAGTCCTTCAATGGAGAATATTTCTAAGAGAGGTTTATTATACACCTCCCATTGTTCTTGCTTTTAGTCAATTGATATATTATTTTTTTCTTACTTTGTTTTAAATAGAAAAGTAATAAACAGCATAAAGAAAGATATACAATGATATATAGAACCACAGATCCAAAACTTGTCCAATGCCTAATATAAACATAAAAATCAAATACATAACACACCTACTATTATAATAGTACATATTGAGTTTATAGTCAGAGTTATTCCACTTCCCATCGATAGTCTTCAGAATTAAGGAGAAAGTAAGTACACACTATAGTAACACAGACAGTTACAACAATCATAATAAGAAAGACCAATAACATAAAACCAAATACATAATAGATCTTGTATTGCCAGAAGTGAAGTGAAAATAAAGGTACCTATTAGTAATAATTAATGATTTGTATTATATTGTGTACTTACACTTCAATGAAGAATTGAACCAAATGGTAGAATACCTCCTACCAATAGGACTAATGAGCCTGGCTCCATAAACCTGTATGTGAATAAATAGATACATGGATGCATGAATCAATGTACAAATACATAAATGGATAGATGGAGAAACAATAGACAGAAAATGGACACATGAATGAATGGATAAATGAATGGAATAGATGGATGGATAGATGGATTGGATAGATAGATAGAATATTGTACCATTTTTCTCAGGACAGGTCGTGGGACAGTATTAATACTCGACAAGGTATATCTACTTGTCCAGATATATTTACGTCCAAGAATGTTCCCACCAAATTGAGTGGTAAAATAATGAACAATGCTATACCAATTACTGCCAACTATGACAAAGAAAATAAATGTATTAAAGTACTTAACAATATAGGGACAAAAGACTTAGAATAATGCATAACTGTTGCTATGGTTACATTTAGAAGTAATTGGAATAGCTCTTGAAGCATGATAGAACATAGCCACCACATTAACCAACAAGGCCACACCTCCTATCATTCCTGGGAACAGACCATACACACCATAACATCTGTTGTATCCAACGACACACTAACAAAAATGAACAATGACAATAACTTCTAAATGCCCACAATTTCTCATTAGGTACTTATAATTATAATACTCATTAATTGAATGGATAGATTATACATTATAATACACTTTTATAGTGTAAGTCAACAGTATATATCGTTATGTAAATATTAAAAGCCATCAGAATACAAGGTCAATAGTACATGTAGAGTATATTGTTCTATCCCATAGCTGATATCTTATTGATTTCTTACTGAAGTCATGTGATCTTAAGCTTCATTATAGAAGTGCAATTGTTACGACCAAAACACACAACTTTTATCAATATAGATTGGAATACTCTATGTAATATATTATTATACTAGTATTGAACCAACAAATGTATTAAGAAATAACAAAAACAAAACAAAATTATATCTTTGTTTTTTAGTTAGAGAGCAAAGAAGTACTGGACTAGGAACAATTATTGTTTACTTTCAATTTCAATATCAACCATAATACAATTATTATTATAAGTAATAGGGACATACCTCCCATTCTGGAGTAGAGAGCTCCTCCAGCATAACCACATACAGGACTAGTTAATGCATTACATAATATAGCAGTACTTAATAAACTGCCACGCCTACATTGAAAACAGGATAATACTTGCATTAATTATTGTGGGTGGAGGTCAAATGACTTACTGAGTATAGAGGTCACCCACTAATGCTGATATTATTGAACACATTGAGACAAACAGCTAAGTGATATCCAGTACCAATTAAATAGTAAATAAAAACAGGTTGAAATGGCGCACGAAATACATCAACATGGATTTGTTTCCAGCCGTATTCATCTCCTAAATCACGTTCCTAATAACAAAAGAGGGTGTGGTTTTAAGAGGTGTGGTCACATGGCACAAAGCAAGACAGAAGTATAGAGATGTAACATGGCATAATGCTGTTAGCATATGTATTTTAAAAAGTAAAAACTACTACCTTTATATAATGATGGTTACTATCAATAGAAGTTTTAAGATGTTTATACTTACCACATCTGTAGCTTCTTCATCTTTTATTATTCGTACATAGTCTTTCCTTAATGTACGTAATAATATCATACTAACTAATCCAACAAGAAATATGACCATCATAAAAGAATTGAAGATAGAAAAACCAATGAATCTGAGAGAGAGAGAGAGAGAGAATGAAATCAGACAGTCTATCCATCCATCAATGTCTGTCCATCCATCTATTTCAGTGACTTACTCGATGCTGAAAGAAAGAAGGATCTAAATATTTATCAAATCTTCTATTAAATGAAACAATAGATGGTTTCCAATTTACTTCATAAGAGAGAATTCCAATGTCATACCAAGATGTAGGGTAACCTTATTCTCACTAGTTAGATTAACATCAACAATCTGAAAGGAAGATATATAAAACATGAAATGATATCAATTAATTCATCTTGATTAGCTATAAAATATGATAACTATTCAATGTTACATCCTAAACTAAATTAGTTCTAGCATTAATCAATAACATGATACATATGTAAATGACTCAGATGTTAAGATCTAGTATGAACAGCCATACTATAAATAGATACTGGTCTAATTCTAATGGTGAATAGCTATAATATAATAGATATTTCATTTCAGATACAAAGTTTATATTTATAATTTTTCATTGATAATTAGAAATTTGTCACACATGTTATAAACAAATTTAAAAACTATATGTCAATCAAACAAAGTTTGGATATTACTATTAAATTAATTTTATCAATAAAGTTAATGAATTATGAAATCAGTTTATAGACCTAATCATTAATTATAATTATCAGAAATAGTAGACCAGTTTGTTATTAAAAGACTCAATTTAAGATTATTCAAGGACAATAATATTTTGAACACACATTGACAACTTTCATCAACTATAATTATAACATTAACATTACAGATACAATATGATAATGTCAGTGTTTATAATAATAAATACATGAGTACCAAATATGTAGGAGGTCAAAATTAGAAATATCATTACAGTAACATCATTAGTTAATTAACTACATTCATTACTCAAAAAAAGACCATTACATCAAATGATGCAACATTTTAGATAAAGCAGTGTAGAGATACATATTAGTTGCTACAGTTGACATGGATGCATTGTCAGGCTTCAGCAAAATATGATTTTGTCAAACTAGGTCGATATATTATAGATGATGGCTTGGACATGAAAATGCAAGACAACATCCTCAATCAAGAGTTTATGATTTCAATTTCAATGTAGTAAAATGTGCAGATATGTTATATTAAGAAGATTTTTGAGCTGTGGTAGTGGAGGGAACACATACACAATGCATACAAGAAAAAATCAACAACTGCCAATTGAATGGTTTAAATGAATTCTTTGGGCAATTTCATGAAAAACGTATCAGATTATGAAAAAAAGACACAATCTTTTTCTAGAGGAGTGCCAGAGAATACAAAATATTCCAGAGAAGGTATAGCTCAATGTGAAAGGCAAACAATTGAGGCAGACCACTAAAAGAAAATAAAATGCAAGTTTGTAAAAGATGCAGCTGTGGGAAGACTTCTAGCAATTGTTATTAGTGCTAGTGTGAGTAGTGATAGGTGTTGTATTCACAGTCCTTGCTGGATCATTTACATTTGGTTTTGGTACAGTCAGTCAGTTGTTGTTGACTTTGGTGACAACAGGAATTGTTGGGACTGTTGGGATATGCTGGATTTAGAACTGTTCTTACCACTAAATACAATGGAGATCAGTACATAACAAAGTTGTGAGTAGACTGAGGCAAAATGTGAAAATTAGGGACCAAATACACAAACATACCATTTTTTATCAAATTCATTAAGGGAGAGATTGAACAAAAGGAAATTGCTTTCAGTTATTATTCATATACCACAGTTACCACTATACAATCATTTTACCAACTCCTTTCTTGTGAATTGTATTATTGTATACAAGGTGCTATACATCACTTCAATCACAAACACACAGTACAATAGTACTAAGGGTGTGATTTTGTTGTCAGGTGACAAATCCCGTCACTTGGAAGTCTCGTATTAAACAATGACAGCAATGTTAGTCATTCATATAGGAAATTTTTCTATAACGAATTTTCCTCATAATAAGGTACTCATTTATACTAAACTGAATAATAACACACATCAGTTTTCCAAACATCAACAAATGGTAATTAGGTACTAGACACAAATTACTTAGATATACACAACCATAGCTTCATTACCTGACATATGGTACTATAAATAGGCATTACATCATTGATGCTCAGTTATATATGTATTAGCACTCAAATAATAATTGACAATTGGTATAGGTAGAGACCAAAGAAGATCAAACCAGTTGAAACTGGTCTTGCTTATTGCAAATTACACAAATAAAGGAGGTAATAGACAATGTATTGAAAGTATTCCAGCATCTTATAAATGTAATAGGGAAGCTTTAACTTTACAATCATCTAAAATTTGTTACTAAAATAGAACAAAGCTTCACTCTCTATTTCATCATTCATATTTTTCAGTGATATAAAAGAAGTGAAAAATCTATTAGTGAACAGCAAGAGCTAATATGAATGTGCAACTGGAATTTATACAGTTATAAAAATCATTGAGCTTGTTATACCAGTAGTAAAGAAGTTGATAGAAGCATGTACTTTTCTAGAAAAGAAAAAATAAGAGATGACATAGATGAACTTTATGACAAAAACGAAGATCTGCAAAGAAAAGTAAGAAGTCTAAAAATCCGAATTTCAACAAATGAATACTGAGCCCATGCCTTTGTTGCCTCAGTAAACAATGTTTTTCAGCACTGTGGTCAGCAGTGTGATATATCAACCATAAGAACTAAAGTCTAATGAAGGTGATTTTGGTGTTTGAAAGATTTTTTAGAAAAGTTGGGATGCCTATTGTTAGCGCAAAGAAAAATTACCAAAGGATTAAAAGAATTTATGAAAATGCAAATACAGCTGCTGCTATGTGGGTAGATTATCAGGAAAGCATATTTCAAGAAGAAAGTCACTCAAGCAGAGGAGATACAGTCACAGTTGGACTTTTACACAATAGTATTGGTGCCCGGTACAAGCTAGTCAAAGGGTCAGAGTTTAGGGTTAAAACTTCAAAGTCACCTTGACTTTTATCAATCACCTTGAACACACATTGAATATTTCATCACTATCATCATAGACACCAAAACATTATAGGTACAATATCTAATGTTAGTGTTTAATTAAAAAAATCATTATAGGATATGATAGATAACTATATTCATTGTTACTAAAAATAGACCATTACATCAAAATGACACAACATTGGGACAAAACAGCATAGAGATACACAATAGTTTGCTAAATTTGACATGGACAGTTGCCTGGCTTTGATTGATAATGCAAAATCGATAGTGCAGGAAATAAAAGATGATTAGTGAGAGTAGGACAGTATATCATAGATGATCTAGGAAGGCTTGGAGATGAAATGCAAGACAACGTTGTCAAGGAAGAGTTTATGATTTCAAATTTCCATGAAGTAGTTAAAATGTGCAGATGTTTATAGCCAGGGAAGAGGATGTTTTGAGATGTGTAGTATGGAAAGAACAGTATACAATGTATAAAAGAAAAAATTGACAATGGCATTGAATGGTTTAAATGACTTCTTCAGACAATTTCGTGAAATATTATCAGATTGTGAAAAAAAGTACAGCCTTTTCAAGAAGAAAGCCAAAGAGTAGAATTAATTGTGGAGAAGCTATAGCTCAATGTGAAAGGCAAGCAATGAGGCAGAGAGATTAAAAGAAATAAAATCAAGTTATAGGAGCTGCCAACTACAGGAGGACTTCTAGGAATTGGTGTGGTACTACGTGAGTGAGCTGGTGAGTGTAGTCCTCAAGTTGTTCTTGTTGGCGCATCTAATTTGGTCTTGGCAATTGCTGGGACTTAGATTGACTACTGGAATGGCTGGATCTGCTGGGATGGCTGGATCTAGAAGTATTCTTACCAATGAATACAATGGATATCAGTTATAACAAAGTTGCAAGTAAAATGAGGAAAACAGCAAAGATTATGGCTAAAAATACACAAAGCGTACCATTTCATTATCAAATGCATTAATTACTTTAAAAGGAGAGAGTGAACGAAAGGAACAAAGTTGAGTGATCAGGAAAAGCGTTATCAATATATTACAACTAAAACTCTCCTATAAGATCAAAACTGGAATATGTCATCTCCTAAACCTGCTACAACCTTTAATATTTAAAGTTAGACTTTAAAAGGAAAAATGATTTGTATAATATGTATTGTGTCATTTTGTGTGTGGTTGTATTTTCCATCTGTACTACTAATGTAGTACTTTGTATTTAAGGAGTAAAAATAAAATAACTCATTGCAATGCCATAGAATGAATTTTGTATCAAGGAACAAGAGCATTCCAGACAGTCATCCTTACTTTAGCTACATCATATTATTAGCAAACATGTACAATCAAACAGGAAGTTATATTGTTTTCAAGATATTCAGGGATATAAGGAGCAACATTATGTTGTTTCATCATTCCATCTCCATTGTACTGGTAAGTCACTTATTTGCCTACTTCATTGGATGATAGTCTAAAGATAGTAACACAAATCATGAGAGCTCTACTGGTAATTATCCATATCTCTACTATTATCATTTCCTTTGTTTGTCCACCATCCCCCCCAACGTATCCATCTATCCATCTACCTATCTATCAATCATGTATCCATTCAAAGTCCATTTAGCAAGTCCTCTATCTTGTCAACTAATCTATGGCTTGCCATTTATCTGATGACATTCTTGACACAAGCAGTATATCTCTGTCAGCAATTTTATCTAACATGTTATGTTACAATACGATGGAATTGGCCTGTTTACAAATGCAAAATGGGACCATCCCAGGGAATCCCCCATTGTCATTTTATTGTAGTTTATTCAGACATATTAGTACAGCTATAATCAAATTACCACAAACATTTAAAAATATTCTAGTATGGTGTACCAATTATGTCAAAAGTTTTCTGATAAAATATCAGAGTGGTATCGACAGGATTATACTATTTTCACAACCCTATCTCAAACCTTTCTAAAGCTAAAGTATAGTACTAAGTATATGTTATACTGACAGAATGTTCTATATAAAAGCACTCCCATTATTGCAATAATAATTATGATACAAAATGGCCATTTGGCAGAGAGCTAAATTAAAAGGGATGATTTACATAAAACATACTGGCATAACCTAAAAACAATTAGAGATATTTCCCTAAATTTGATATTTAGTATATACTGCTACTGTGATAGCTGTGAGTGAAGGCTTAACACAAGGCAAAAAAATCTCAGACTAAGATCACTGAAAAAACCTGTTTATATATATACTAGGTTGTACATCATTGCTGCTTTGGTGTAGTGGATAGCTTTGTTATTTAACAACTCCTTATAATCATGTACTACAAATTAATAACATTAATAGAGCTACACTAATGTTTAATAAAAAAGATTAACGAAGATAGGGATGTCTGATAAAGCAACACTACCCATGCCAACAATTTGGTCCTTCAGTATTCCCAACTATCCTCCCATGTATATCAGTAGGCTCAATGAAACCAAAAGTTACGAATCTTGAAGGGGCTTTTTTTGAATCCTGAAACAAGACCAGCCCAGTGATCCCATCATTTATTTACTATTGTACCCAAGAGTTGCTAAAAACCTATCATCCCCTTATTTAAGGTCAGGTGTCTTGCTCTCAAGTGCCAGTACTTAATTTGTATCAAGATAATACAAGATGTTCATAACATGTGGTCCAAAGATAGTAAATCTTTTCAAGATGATAATGACCACATAAATAATTATGGATATGTCATTACAAAGTACAGCAATTAAGATAGAGAAAAGAGTACAGAGATTTATCCTCTGGTTGAGTAAACAAGCAACAATCTTCAGTATACTAATTATTCTTTATATGTGGCATTGTTAAACTTGTTGTTCTTCATTGGTAACAAAAATGTAACAATATTGTAAATTTTACAAATCATTCTATATAATTGTATTTGAATATATATGTAATATATTATAATAGATTTATAGTAAACACTGACTTATTAGCAGCAC
>NW_024533764.1:0-33086 GCF_016097555.1 Gigantopelta aegis | reverse complement strand
GACTCATTTTGTCAACAGCTTTCCATCTTCAATGTTCCAGAACTTGTCTCCTTGTAGCCTGAGGATAGTATCCGCCACATTTCATACATTTTGATACTTTGTAAGGTACAGGTTTGGATAGGTCTTCAATTTCATTTAACTTTTAACATCAAGTTCAAGTTGTGTGCCCCATTAATACCAGTTTAGTACTGATAGGAACATGTTTACATAACTCAGCTAAAGTTGGTTTACCATTTAATATCTCATCAAATGAACTATCACCAGTAGCAATTTTAATCTAAATAATTGTTGTTGTACTATAATTAGTAATTTAAGATAAATAGTTCTTTACTTACAGTAACCTGTCATCATAACAATGAATATGATTTCTATTGTAACAATGATTAAAGTTAATGAATATTTTCAAAAATGCATTGTTAAATTTAATATCTATAATTAATGTCATTACTTCCATAGTAGAGGTATGTGTTCTTCCTCCTTGGTAAAACAGTCACATGACATTCTATCATAACAATGATAAATTCCAAGACAATCTCCATGCCACATGATTTGCATATGTACAACATCAGCTAGGTACATTGTAAAGCTGTTTCTGCATATAATCATTCACAGGATTCCATCATCAATGATTTATACACTAGGCCTTAATTGTTCGATGACATGAAAATCATATGTTTAAATGATCCCACCACTAGAAATGTAATGGAAAATGAAAATAAACAGAGGCATTATTTATATTATATATTTACCAAACTAATATCCATTGGTCTTTTAGTGTACAGTTAGCTAGGTGTATGAAAATACAACAGAGGTATTAAATTGTAATAAAAAAAATTTGTAAAAAATTGTAATAGATTAATGAAATTTTGGGATTTTCTTTTAAATTTTTTATATGTTTCATTATCTGAGGTCACTAATTTTTCATTTCCCCTAAGATAAGCACCCTCGGCTTTCAAAACTTAAAAAAATATGTTAAAACCTGTAATGAAATTAGTGCCTAAATATTTGCACATGTAAAGAATTGCCACCTCAGACTGCTGGTGTATCAAAAGAGCTTAGCCTTTCCATTATGATATAAGCTGAAAGGTTTAAGTTGCTAAAAGTGTTGGTGTCACTGATGTTACTTTTTTGGCAAATGGCAAACAACCAAGAAAACATCTCGATGAAGTAAGTGAGATTTCAATAAAATGGCACACGATTTTATTACACAATTATTTTTGATCTTTCTGGACAATTTAGGAATCTTCTAACAATACAGTGCTGTCAAAACAGACAAATGCGGTCCGAACACCTCCTCCCTCTGTAAGTCAATACAGCAGCCATAGTCCATTGCTTGCATTGAGTAATGTCTACAAAACAGATACTTTTGTGTTTGGACCATTATAGCTATTTGTCATTTTTGTATATATATTCCCATTTCCAAATAGTTCAGAAGGAGAAAAGGCATGGAGGAAGAGAATATCGGCAGACTAGCTTCCCTTTCAAATCATGGGAAAGCATGAAAGGCATGGGGCAGTTAGTCTGTTGGTATCACGTTACTGCCGTGTGTGTAAGCGTGTATAACATAGCGTGCAATAAGTGTGATAACATTTGTGATCTAGTTAATAAAAATGGACTAAAACCAGTGGGAGATACAAGACAAAATCTATTTATAGAAAACAAATTGTAAGCTGAAAATTATATACAAGTCATAACTAAGAAGACTGTATGCCTGATAAAGTATTATATGCTATGTATATAAAATATCATTATAGATATAAGATTAAGATATGTTCATATTATAGTATGATATTCATTTCTTTTATAACGTAAAACAGCTATTCCATTTTCTATAGTAATATATTATCAGTACATATTGCTGACTTAGAAGTTAAGAATTGGAACTTACGGAACAAAACAATAAGACTAAGAGTAATGAGCATTAAGGTAAGTTTTTTTTAAATCCATAAGGCTATTCATATTGTGATATTCTGTATAATAAATATAATACACAGAGTGATAGAGATAGACACAATATTATGCATATATTACCCTTCACTACTATTCGTTTTATGGCAGTGGGAGATTAGGAAAATGTTCAGAAACTTCGAAGGAGGAGTCATTAAGAAACAAAAAGATACAGTAGGAAATAGTTACCTCGGAAAAGAAGAAAAAACTTTATCAAACTTATTATTTAGAGAATGGACCAATACATTATAATAGATAAAACTTTAGCAAAAGAAAGAAGGGTTGGGTGTGATCGGCCCTAAATAAATGAAGAGAAAAGAAATAGTATGTTAAGTCAATAAATATTTTGAATAACCTTGACATAGAAGTTATTCATTATGTTCAAATTTATATAAAAGCAGGCTACAGAAGAGTTAAAAAAAACAATTGAAACTATTAAGAATTGCCAGAGCTTCAAGATAAATATATAGGTAATATTTTTGTGATAGGACTTTCAATCTGAGAACGAATTTTGGTAACTGAAACTAACTTTTCTCTAACTTCTAAAGTATGACAGAAGGGCAGAGTATTGCTCTAAAGTTCTGTTGACTAGTTGCTGCAAGCTCCACCACCCAATATGATTAGGACATAGCAACTTGTGTGATTTACACTCAAACAAATTTTGGAAACGCGTAAACAGGAACCTCTTGTCTGGGTGACATACTAGAATAAGAAAAAATATCACGCACAAGCATGGTTACCATAATCTTGGTAGTGCTCTCGTCAGTAGTTTCATCAAAAGCAATGCTGAAGAAATTATTATGGACTTTATTTCATCAACAGGATTGTATGTCACTTGCAATAACCTGAATCAACGAGGCTGCTTTGGTTCTATGGAATCTCATTTTACTCGCTACTTTAGAATCATGACATGTGGTTTTAATTAATTCTGTCAAATGACCAAGAGCTCTTATAGCTACATGATCCTTAGCAATAAACATTGAAACAAGAATCTCTCGCACAACATCATGATATTGATTTATTAGGAAGTGAGTGAGGTAGATGAAAGAATTGGTTTTCATTTCTTATAGTGTTTTGTCAAATAATGCTTTTTTAAATTCATTACTACTAACTTTGATGTTGACAGACTTAAGAGCAATACATACAACAAGCATAGTGCTTACCTCCTGTTGGATATGGTTTGCTCCATAGATAGGATTTCTACCATGCATTACTATATGCATATGTAATACTCTCCTTTTAGTGGGAGTATGCCTGATAAAGTATTCTCAGATTTATATGCTATTATATAAAATATCATTATAGATATAAGATATGTCATATTATAGTATGATATTCATTTCATTGTAACAATAAAACAGCTACTGCATTTCTATTGTACATATTATCAGTACACATTATACATGTTTTATAGTAGGAAGAAAGAATGCTTTAACAAAGAAACATGGGTGCAAAATGAGACAACTCTCCCCCGCTGCTGATTTAGCAGTTAAGATTTGATTGACCCTTGATAACATCGATCTGAGCCTTGTGCTATCAACGTTTTAGTTCTTGCCATGTCTTAACTAAGAAAAGCCTTGGATATAATCTCTTTCTGCGCTCTTTAAGATCTTTCTATAGTTGGTGTCAATTTACGTAACTCGGTTATCAAGTCTGTCCGTATCAGGATATAATTTTCAGGCAATAATTGCATAGCATCAGCTGTCATTTCAGGTGAGTCAGTGTTACCAATAGTGCCTTTGTCTTCTCTTATCAGAGTGTATTTATTTGTTAAAAGTGATATAGAGGAAATAAAGAGAAGCTTGACTTATGAAAGTCATCATAAATAAGGTAATAGTCTTGATATGTTTGGTCATTTGGTACCTTTGTGTGTATTTCTGTTAAATCTTATTTTATTGTAACATTGATAGTCTTTTGTCAACAGGTATCACTTTGAAATATGACTTCCTTTTACCAGAAATCAAATTCAAATACCGTTCACACAATGTTTCATCAAAAGTATCAGTACATCTTGAATTATTGGTGAATACTCCAGTTTTAACTTTGTCAACTGGAAAAAAGACTAAATGCTACATCACTCACTTCTCAAGGTATTGTAATAATAATTCATTATTATTTAGTTTAATGTAACATATATTGTATATAACATAAGGTGGATCAAACATTATATATGAGAAATATTTATGTTCAGGTTTAATACAGTAAATGTTATTATACATTCCAAAAAACCTTGCATTGACTTTTGTTATAGTCTTAAAGTTAGCAAGCTTAATTTATTGATTGGTATTAGATATAAACATTAACAAATGTAGAGCTATAGTACATCATGTGAGTAGATAACAAAGCACTGTGTCAGAAGTCTAGATCATGGAATGCATTTTTTGTACAATTACCTATGACAAATGGTTGTTTTAATTTCTCATCATACTATTGTCAACAAACTTGGAAACACTTTTTCAGTTCTGGATTATATTTCAACAATTTTAATAGTTACAAGTTGTTTAGGCAAAATGATACATAAGTAGATGGTAATATTCCAATAAATGTGCTTACATTAAGAACTCAAATGGGCAAAGATAACTTCAAATGTTCTTTGCCCTACTACTCAGTGTACACAGCCTAAATGATTTTATAGGAGAAGTATAAAGCTTATCATATAAGCTATAATGCTCTAACACAACAACAGAGCATCAAGCTTTTTTGGAACACCTCTAAAACATTAATTATTTCTATATTCATAGCATACTCATAAAGGTGACGGTACAACATTTTCATCACTTCAACATCTTTTAGAAGAAAACTCATTCCACTACCCAAACAGTTCAGGTCATTATCTTGATGATGGCGTTATTGGTTATTGATAATTATAAGTATATTCATGTACTATTGTAGATCCTCGCATTACAAAAATTTCATGTAAAAAATAAAAGTACAACAAAATGGCGTGTATGAATATTTATTAACTCCTAATATTTGCTACATGCAACACATTGAGCACTATTGAAGAGTATAGGTTTTATTAGAAAAATTGCCAAGGCTGCAGTAACACTATGATGACCAATTTTAGCTTGTATATCTGAACTGTATATCTGAACTGTATAGCCAGAAAGGATAATAATCTCTTTGTCTACCAATGTTGTATCAGTTAGTAATAAGTTGTTTTGTTATGTTTGCGACCAAAAAATACCTAAACTAAAGTAGCAATAGTAAGGCCAGAGAACGAAGCTTTTGTTTTGTTTTTTTCAAAAACATAGCTGGGTTGTTGTCCTTTGACTTCAGTAAAGTCAATTAACAACTCTCCAGTTATGAACATAAAATTGTACAAACTTACCATTTATATTACAGACTAAGTTAGTGAAGTAGATGTTAGTTTGAAGACAATAAAAGTATAGACTATTGTGTAAGATGACTTAAATTTCTAAATGAGATGTTATGTGTCCAATTTAAAATGTCCATAAAGCAACTTCACCACTATAAAGCTTGATTACATACCTCATTTAAACTTGTATAGTAAAATATTTGACTGACCAACTAAATTACTCCATCTATAAACCTATTTTAGTTAGTGATATCTTGTGTTTCTTGATCTGATGAACTTATCTCAGAAGTAACATCCACTTGGACATCTGTTTTTTTGTGAGGTAGTTTGTCATATGATGGTAACTCTCGTTGTGTAGCAAGTACCCCCTCAAGCATTTCACTTAAATGTGGATCATCACTTTAATCTGATACATAACTGTACCATATGAGACTATAGATGTAAACAGATTATCAGACATAATAAGAATTTCTAGTAATTTTTACTTTTCATGGGCTTAATTAATTTATTAATCATTTCTTTTCCTCCAATGACTATAAAATTAGTGATAGTATAGTTAGTAACTATAGAACATAACTATATATGGTATGTACAACTAACAGTAATATGCCTAGCCTTTTTACAATGTCTGGTTAAGATGACTATCTCTAAAGTCTTTGCCTTCTTTGGGTTAGAGTCAATCTCTAATTCCTTCTCATTGAAGTCTGTGCAATGAGACTAATTTATTTGCCAGTATCTGTAGGGAAAAATGCATCTTTTTTAATAAACGATAAAGTTACATTTAGACTTATGACTCTAATACACTCATTTCATTCACTGTGCATTGCATTGACCCCATTTCTATATCATTTTGAAGTAATACTTCCATCATAATTATGAACATGTAAATTGATGTAGTATTATAACAAGTCTATATATGTATTTTACAATTGGAATATAATATACTTGAGGGAGATGGACTTCTCTTAGAATAGTAATTAAGAATTGGAAATTGATAAAAATGATAAGAAATAAAAATATTGCCAAAAATAATGTTGTTATTGTATTAATTTTTTGTAGGAAATTAAAATAAGTCATGAAATACCAATTAAGTTCAAAAATTTAGGGAAATGCTATAAAGAAATAACTGTAGTCATAAACAACTAGCAAAATTTGCCAAAAGAACAATTAATAGTTAACTCTCACCAATGATACCTACCATATGATGTTCCCTAATATATACTCAATGCACTTACCTTCTTTCGACTGCACAGGCTAACTTATCTGACTGTAACACTGCTTTAGAAGCTTCTAAAATAATTCTGTTTGGATTACTAACTTATGTGTACATCACACCTTAATCAAAGACATCTTTTATTTTCACAAGTTCACTATTATAGTGTAACTCCTTTTTGAATGTAAAAGCTTTTTTTTAAGAACTCTCACCTCATCCACCAGATCTCTAACTCCCTACATATATCAACACACAAGTTACTGACTAGTACATACTCATGTCTTACCTTATCTCCGTTGTATTCATCCCATATAGTGTGGAAGGCAGTAGTTAGTTACTTGATTACTTCTATGTTATTAATATGTGAAGATTTTTTTTATCCATAAAATATTCTTTGCAGTTTTTTGGATCATAACAGTTCACAATAATGGAGTTGTCTTCTTTAATGTATTTAATTAATACTCTTTTAGCTATCTTTACAAATGTATGCCTTACACAACAGATCTTCTGTCTGTTTACTATTCTAAGACAATTTATTGTATCACATTTTGAGAAACAAACACAGACATATCATAAAATTCTGCTTTTTGTAAACACTGAGTTTGACTTTTTCATAGTTTGCATTAAATTCAAATCTTAGCTAGTGATGTGAGCTTTAGCTTGTACAATATTGTAATGATTGATAATGGTCTCTAAGTAACCAATAATATTAACTACAGTATATTTCTCTTCAACTAGTTCTATGACATCATCAAATCATTTAGTAATAGTCAATTGAGGTATTAGCTCTTGAATGCATCTTCCAAAGAATTTCTTGAGCTTTTCCAGTGGAAAAAGGCACTTCCAACGAAGAAGCCTCAAATGTCAAGCACTTACAGTGAATTTCAAGGAGAAAGGAGACAATCAGCAGATTTATAAGAGGATGTTAAAGTATCAATCATTGTTCAAATTTTGCTGTTATTTCTTAATAATGTCTCAATAATTAAGCAACAGATTGAGCTTTTCTACACAAATTGTAGTAACAATACATTACATCTATGTTTACTTCATTTACTATTAATAGCACAATCTTAAGGTTTGTCTTTTGCTACATACACTGTTTCTTCTAATTGTAGTAATTATCTACTATCAACACATACTGTCTTTATCTGATTGTAATACATAAGACACTATTGAAATATTCAACTTGTTTTTATTCTTAGATAATGTTTAGAAAGTGCTTTCAATGAATCACCAACTAGCAACCTCCTGATTGTTTTATATTTTCATATGTTTCTTTAGAGATAACTCTTTTAGTATATAATGTATCAACTCTTTACTTAGGAAGAACAAGCTTTGATAAATATTCAGAATGGTTCTGAAAATATTTCACTGGTAAGTTAACAACTGGGTAAAGACATCAATGGAAAAAGTATATTTGAAAGTACTGCAATATTCCCTCTCACTTTCTTCTAAAACTTTGTTATAGTCTTTGGCAATTTTTCTCTCATCGATAGCTTCTGTCCTCAGTGTGTTTCTATAATATCTCTTCTTGTAGAAGTGGAATTAGAACTAAGCCAAAATTATTACATTTGACAGTTTTGAAACAACAACTTCCAATTTATTACTCTAATACCCTCTAGTTTAGTTGTATCGAACTTGAAGAGTACAACAAACTTGTACCACTTGGTATTCCATTGTCACATGCCTACATAACTCATTAAAAGTTTGTTTTTCATTTTAGAAAAGCTTCCAAACCTATTAGCTCCCTCCAACTATCATAAGGATTAGCAAAAACAACCAAATTTTGTTTTCTGAATCCAGTACAGAGACAGAAGTTAATCAGAATAGTATTATGATTATGTTGCATTAAATTTTATTTTGTGAAATGATAGAAGCATACTACATGGATATGGTATCTATGGTGACAACTTCTGAGCTTATCATATCTTGTAATTAAGCACAAGAGATATCCTTTTTTTGTTTATTATTATTAATTCATAGAAAAGTAAATATATATAACATGTAAAATATTGCCATAACTGCCATCAAAATAATAACCTATTCAGATAAATCTTCGTCCTCTCTATCAAGCAAGCTCAAGACTGCCTATATAACACTCTACCATTTCCTTCATCTATAATAGTAGTCTGCTATGTAAATAATATAGTGTATACTATTGGTGTCTGTTAACTGATTGTTGATAAATGATAATAATGAACAGTTGTCTGTTACTTTGTGATTTGGACTTGGCATTTTGATTGAGTGGTGATTCTTGACATGATGTGATTGTAAAGATCAATTATTGAGTAGATATTATTTGCAAGCTATAGTGAATAGGAATAGTAACTACTTCAATTCTTTGATGTTGCAATCTACCTGTCTAATATAATAAGTAATGGTTGCATATACTTAGATAAGGAGATGAATCTGCCTTTAAGCTGCAAATCTGATATACTGCTTGAGAAAATTTCAAAGAAGAGAACCCACGAAACTATGAACTTGCTCTTTAACTCTTTCGCTTTTTTAACTGCTGGTACTTGGAATATTTAACAGCTATGACGACAGGGACTCATTTTGAATCTGCTACCACAATTTTGAAGGTAGTCTTTTCATCTTCTATTAGTGATCAATTAAACCAAGTATCATTTATAACAGATTGCCTGTTGTCATAAAATGTTGCAGCACAGAAGGATCTATCCACTCTGTTTGTCCTCTCATTAGGTTCTTAGATTGATTCACATCATTCAGAGTATATGCCTTATTTGACATGTATGCTCTTTAAATTAATATTGGAAAATGGAAGAACACTAAAAGACCTTTGTATGTGTTGTGGTAGAATTCTTTGCTCAATAACATTATTTATTATCATGGAAATGTAATTACATAAATCTTAATAACTTATCTTCATTTGTCATTTTAATTTGAAAACATAGCTCTGTTATATTTGTGAGCTAAATAGTGTGCTTATTCACCTGTTAAGTCATGATAAACACAAGCTAAATGAGGACCAAAGATATCATATATAGATAGATATGGCATTTGACTCATCTTGAAATAATTACTGTAATGCAATCCTAGAATGACTGCATCCAATATTTTTGTACTTTTATGCCTTTTACATTGACGATGTCTCCCTCGTCTGGTATAATAACTAAGACTACAAATGGAGCTGCATCTTGTGTTTGGATTTTTAAGCATTTCCTTAATAAAAAGTTTATTAGATCATAATATGGAGAGCATATTGGACCTTAGCATAAAGGCTGCACTGTATTTGTATAAATTTAAACCATTTGAAGATGACAAACTGTTGCTTCAACCAAATATTTCTGTTACAACAAACAATGGACCATATTTTCATATTTAACAATAACTGAGTGATTTTACAGTGAAATAATCATTTTGACACAACTGTTATTCTTTAACTTTGACAGATTTTTATCTGATATGATAAAGTTTTTTAGACAAAAAAGGTAAATTGATACAAAAAAGGATGAAGCTACAACAACAGTTAACTGTTGCATAACCCTTTTATACAGTAGATGCAATTTTACATCTTAGTATTAGGTAAACACAATAACATTACACAAACACAAATAACATTTCCTAATTGTAACTGATGACTGCCTTAGACATGATTTCTTTCAGTTTAGCAGGTACCGCTTAACTAATGTTTGTGAGCCTTTAAAATTTACGTTAACATAAGTAAACTTGAAGCAACACAAAGGTTTGTATTACCTTATTTAGTCTGAAAACCTTATTGAAGACAGTAATTTATTATAATAGAAGCACTTAAAATTATGTATTATTTTAAGAAGCACTTACCTTGAAACCTTAATAGGGAGACATTAACAGATGTAGCCATATTTTCACCACAATTCATATCATAGCATTTATATAAGTTAGCAGATGATGAATTGATACTTCCCTTCAAGTCAATACATTCAAGAACTTAGACAATGATTTGACAGCAATTCAAAATCATCTGGTTTTATGTTAAACACAGTAACATATTGCAGGTATTACAAAATTATCTATATCTGAAATCATTGTCTGATTGAGCTTTCTATGATGCACATAAATGTGGGAGTCTATTGATCTCCTCACACTATTTACAGTTAAATATAGTGTAAAAAAAGAAAATACTTTATTAGAGTCCAAAAAGACAATCACAAAACCTTCTTCACATACTGTAGTTTTAGTTAAGTAGACATATTCATCAGATCTCTGATGAACCACTCACTTTTGTTTTTCCTATAAGTTAGTAGTTGATCACATTTTTCTGGCGTAGAGAACTGCATGTATAAACACAAACATAAAACAGCAATCTATGCAATTTTCACTACACTCAGGGCAGTTTTATTAATAGGGCAGAATGTCATCTTTAGCATATAGTCTTCTCCTGTAGTAAATGACATTGCTACCATTATCTAACAATGGTTCGTGATTGATATTATTATGACATCTAACTGTTTGGTATCACAAAGTTTGCCAATGCTTATCAAATAATGACATGGCAACATCATACATGATTTTCTCACAGACTCAATCATACCTTTTAATATTACAATGCGAAATAATTTAATAAAATACACAACATAACTATCATGTCTAAGTCAGAAGAGAGGATAAATATTAAAGTTCATTGGTGGGATAAAAATTTTGCTGAACAAAACTGGATTTTCAGGTGTCGATTGAGTAGGTTCTGTTGGTTCAACACGATCCTCTTGAGCTTCTGAACTTCTACCTGATTAGTTGAGGTCTTCCTTTTGAGGTGTGGTATCTATTATTGACCAATCCTCTTGAGTTGATAATGTAGTTTGTGACATCTTCTGAAAATCTTCTTTGAAGATGGTCAACATGACGTCGTAAAGTCACGCCACTTTCAGTTGTAACTTCATACGATAAAGGTCCAGTTATTTTAGTTACCTTCATTGGTATCCACATAGATCCATGAAAATTTTTTGCAAACAACAGATCATCCAGTTTAAACTTTCGAGGTTTCCTTGCCAGAGATGAGTTTCTCCTGTTTCTTCTCGACATCTTCTGACATATCAGGATGTATTTCATCTAACATGTTCTTATCTTCCTCCCCATTAGGAGTTGAGACGGGAAAAGTCCAGTAGTAGTCTGGGGTGTTACCCTATACTGAAGTAAAAAATCTAGATAAACGTACATCAATTGGACCATCCATTTTAAACAACTGTACTCTTGAAAGTTTGAACTGCCCTTTCAGCAAGTCCATTGGAAGAGGGATGGTAAGGTGATGTGAATGTGTGTTTAATACCATTATGAGTTGTGAATTGCTTTGAATTCCTCACCCCAAAACCAGATTCATTATCTGACACCAACTGTTCTGGTATGCCGTGTGTAGCAAATAATGAACAACGTTTAATAATGGTGCTCACGGCAGAAGTAGAGTTCACTATTGCAACATTGATCCATTTGGAATGAGCATCTATGACCACTAAAAACATTTTGCCCATGAAGTGACCAGCATGGTCAATGTATATCCGCGCCCAAGGTCTAGAGGGATACTCCCCATGGGTGGAGAGGAGCTTTACTAGGAGAAGTCTATTCATTTGACACATATTACATCCTCTCACTCTCTTCACAATATCACTGTCTATACCTGGCCACCAGACATATGAATGACTGAGGCTCTTCATTCGACTGACTCCGGGTGAGTGTCATGTAGTTGATTCAACACCAGTGACTGACCAGGTGGAGCCACGATTACTCGTGATCCCCATAAGACACACCCCTGACGATGCTGATTCATCTTGATGGTTAAAGTATGGCTTGAGATCTTCATTGTCAACAATGTTTGGCCATCCGTGTAATCAAGATGATGAACTCGAGATAAGATTGGATCCTTTTCTGTCCAATTCTTTATTTGATTAGCAGTGACAATTACTTCTGAGAGTTGATGAATGAGTAGTTCTATCAATCCATCTTTACTTGACTCAGGTGTGGTCTCTGGTAAAGGGAGGTCTACTGAGAGCATCAGCATTGCTACTTTGGATCCTGGGTCGATATCAATCTCGTATTCATAAGAACTGTGGAGTAGTGACCAATGTTGAATCCTCGATGCAGCCATCACTGGTATTTGACGAGTTTCACTGAATAATATTTGAGTGGTTGGTGGTCTGAATATATTTGAACTTTCTTCCTGATAAGTATTGGTGTAATTTCTGCACAGCAAAAATAATTGCTACGCCTTCTTTTTCTAATTGCGAATACTTCTTCTCAGCTGGTGAGAGAGTTATAGAAATGAATGCAATTGGTTCTTCTCTCTGATCCATCGTCATCTTATGAGCTAAAACTGCTCCTAAACCATACTGTGAAGCATCACATGAAAGTATGATCTCCTTCTGACAATCATAATGCATGACGAGTGTGGATGATTGAAGCAACTGCTTGGCTTTATTAAATGCATCTTCTTGCACTTCTTCCAGGACCAGTTTACATCTTTCCTAAGTAATGGTACAGTGGAGACAAAAGAGTAGAGAAAAGCGAGGCAAGAATTTGGAGTAATAATTGAGCAAACCTAAAAACGACTTTAATTCTGTGACATTTCAAGGACGTGGGGCTTTTTAATTCCTCTAACTTTCTCCTCTGATGGATGCAAACCCTCTTGATCGATAACGTGACCTACGTATTCAACTGACGTTGCAGCGAATGTACATTTGTGTCTCTTCAATGCTATTCCAGCCCCTTCTAAACATTAAGTACTCTTGTCAGGTTCTCAAGGTGCTCCTGTTGGCTTTTTTTCTGGTTAATAAATGTGATCAATACGTGCAACCACCCCTGCAACAAACTGTCAATTCTTCGTTGAAAAATGGCAGGGGCAGAAGAGATACCAAAAGGAAGTTGTTTGAACTGAAATAAACCCTTCTGAATATTAATGATAGATACTTTTTGGAATCCTCTTCTAGTACAATTTGTTGATAAGCATGAGAAGGGTCTAGTTTAGAGAATACCTTTCCTCCAGAAAGGGGTGCAAATAGATCTTCCACTCGGGGAAGAGGATACTCTTCTAGTTTGGAGACTGCGTTGACTGTCACCTTATAATCTCCACAAATCTTTGTATACCCCCATCTGACTTGACAACTGGTACAATTGGGGCAGCCAATCAGAAAATTGGACTGGAGAGATAACTCCAGCTTCGAGTAGACGTTCTAGTTCTCGATCTACCTTGTCATGTAACGGGTAGGGGACTCAGTGGGTTTAAAATAACGAGGTTGAGCATTGCTGGGACACGATTTTGGCTTCCATACCCTTCAAAATCCCTAGTTCGGATCTGAAAGACGAGAAGCAATGTTTCTGAATGACTTCATCCAATGATGAGTTTGATAGAAAGCTTTTTGATAATCTTTCAGTCCATTTGATCCTCTTCAGCCAGTTACAAACTGAACAAACTCACACCTTTGGCCTTGATTACAAAAATTGGAAGTGTGAATGTTTGATGTCTGGTATTTAACCTTGATGTTTGCACTTCCTAGCACTTATAACAGTGCCCTGAATACGAAGTGAGAGATGCATTACTAGGGCAGAGCTGAACTGAGGAGGACAGCTCTGAATTGAACGTTCTTCACTAATGACGGAGACTAAAGTACCTGTCTCCAACTCCATGTCTAACTTGTGACCATTTACTTCCACGGCTAGCTTGATTGGATCAGACCTAAAGGAAAAAGAATAAATCATAAATAAATTATTAGATTCTTCTGGAGTGAGTTCTTCCAGAGTGACGACTTCCTCCTTGTTTACAGAGTGCAGGCCCTTTGCTGGTCTTCCTTTAGACTTCTGAGACTTTGTGGTAGGACTTCTTTCTTAGTTTCTTGCTTCATTAAGTCAGCATGCTTTTTGGCACCTTCTAATCCTGTAGCTATCTCGACTGATCGATTGAAGGTAAGATTATCTTTCTCTGTAAGTAGACAACTTCTGATATATTCGTGCTGTAGACCACACACGAATTTGTCACGAAGAATTTCATCTAACGATCCCTTCTTAAAGTTGCAGCGTGCTGCCAACTTACGTAAGTCCTTACGAAATCTCTCTACTTTCTTACTCTTTCTGGTGTCGACAACCAAATTTGTACCGCTCTGCTATAACTGAAGACTAGGGTTGAAAATGCGTCTCTAGTTCAGCTTTGAGTGTCTTGAGAGTCTCTTGCTCCGGTTTCTCGAAATGTTTGCCAGAACTTCGTACGAGTTGTAGCCAATGGCACTGTGAGAAAGACTGACTTCTTCCTATCCTCTGGAATGTCATTGGTCTTCACGAATAGTTCAAAACATTGTATATATCTTGCAACACTGTAGTTTGATGGGTCGACGTTCCAATAGTCCATTGATAAGCGCTGCCATCTCTTTTACCTTTCGTCACCAAATATGTTGTAATTCTACTATTAACCGAGCTTACTAATACAACATATATATTTAAAAGAACAATAACTCAACAACTGTAGACTGAACAAAAACTGAATTTACATGACAAATATAGTGGCAGTTCCAGAACATTTATATAAACATTACATCATAGGTTTATTTAAGTTACTACACCACCTTTCAACTTTTTTTCTGATGTTCTGCAAACCCAACATGTGGTAATTCGTTAATTTGAAATGTGACACTCTCCTGTTGGTCCTATCAAAAACAGTATTATAGTGATATAAAGTATATTATTATCTGCCATATGCCAGTGTATATAAATAATGATCTAGTTGTTTTATTTTGCATTTACTAAGGTGAACAAACATTTCTTTTGCACTGTCCTTAACTTCTGACTCAAGTAGCAAAAAAACATTACAAGATTTAAAAATAACTCACAGCTACACTTCTATTAATGTCATTAATGCACTGGCTGATCCTAGCAAAGGCTGCAGGTTCTTTTCTACATCTATCCTTCTGTGTAAATGATCTGAAATCAGCGCCAACTTCATTTGTGTTTAAAATTTGCTCCTTTAACGAACAATTGATTAAATTTTCCTCTTTTGCAGTCCCTTTTCATTGAGAAATCTCCCACTTCATTTCCACTATACTAGACTTTGTTAAGATTCCATGACTAATAGTGAACATTTCCTTGCATGATTGTCTTAAGCACTCCTATGTTTTATGATGTGGTTGAGATCGTTCGACGTCTTGTGTACAGTAATACAGATGTACAACCTTTGTGTCTTTTTTACTTGATATGATTAAGCAGTTCATCTTTGTCACAATTAATGTGTACTCAAAAGATTGTGTAATATTATTTGGGTATCCTACATTATTCTTTTTATTTGTTTCTTCAGTAAAACCTCAATTAGAAACACCATTTCAGTTAGGTTACAGAATATAATAATTATATTGCAAATGTTCACTTGAAATAAATAATGTTATTTTAACAAAAAAACAATGACATATATTGTGTTATAATGACAAATTAGTATGTTGTAAAGCATATTGTTATTGTTTAGACAACAAGTGGCCTTTTTAATTGTAATATTGATTTTTAAAATCTATTTTTTTGCAAATTATTTATAGCCATGAAATTGTCAAAATCCTACAAAAGTGAAACAAATTAATCAACCAAAAGCCAGGATTGTAGGTCAAATGTCCATCTCAATCTGCTACAAAAAATGTGTATTTGTGATCCATTCCAGCAGTATGTTTACCTGTAAAGAATCAACACTATAGCCCTACTTCTAGGGAGGTGTTATTCACCTAAATGTTTTTTTCAGTGGAGCACCATTGAAGGGATTCACTTCAGAAATGATTCTTCAAAGTCATCTCTGATTGCTGCACTATTAGTGGAAACTCTTGATCAACCTAGTTATATGAATTTACATTTACACTGTTAAAAAATGTTTTGTTATTTTAGGCAAAATACATCTTTAAAATGAAATGCCTACAAGTGCTTAACCTTGCTGTGGTCTTATCCAGAAACTTTCTTTATTCTTGTTAGCCTCCTCAAGTGACCTATACCACAGAATAAAAGACATGAGATATCTCACATATGAGCAAGATGATTATAGATGACTTAGCATTTCTTTTCAATCAAGGGAAAAAAACTTAACTGTTTAGTGTGTCAAACTGGGTACTTTGCACTCTAATTGACAAAAGGTCCAATACTTTCAACTTCTTAATAAAAAGTTAGCAACTCTCCAATGACAGCTATGGTACTAGTATTTTTAGTTCATGCTCAATGTATTGACAAAGATAACTGCCAAAAGTTAGTAAAACTGCCCTAACTTCCAAAGAAGTATTTTGCCAAAATTCTAACTTTAAAAGTTGGAAAATGTAATAAGCTGTATGCAGGAGATTTTTATTGAATTCTCGAGTCTTCACTGGAAGCTTTTGTTCTTTTAATGCTCCTTTTGGCAGTATTCTTAGAAGTACAGAAGTTTTTACCGTCCACTATAGTTTTTGGGTGGCTACCAGTGTCATTTTGCCAAGTTAAAGCAGTTCAAAAGCCATGCCCGGGTAAACAGACACACACACTGCAGTAACCCTCACTATATCCCTATCCATGCACAGTGAGTAGGGTTGTTCAAGATTTCTTACCTGTGCGTATATTAGTGCTGAGATAAATGTACCTTAGTACTACTTGTGAAGAGTTTGTCATTATCTTGGAAGCACACCATGTTAATAATTAGGTGAAATCGTTTGGTGCAATATGGTGGCTCTGAAAAGAAAACATTTAAAAGTGGAAATCTGAAGGAGTCAGAAGTGACTCTGTTGCATTACACATCAGAACTGATATCAATATCGACTATTTCATGCACAGGCTGACCAATGTGTGGTTTTGGATCGGATAGCTCAGGTAACATACAGTTGTAATAAAAGGTATCTAAGCTTAGGGATACATGTTCTTCCAAACTCGTCATGATCGTAATCTATTCTCCCCCCCCCCCCCCCCCCCCCCCCCCCCCCCCCCCCCCCTACCCCCCCCCCCCCCCCCCCCCCCCCCCCCCCCCCAGGTGATCCCCCCCCCCCCCCCCCCCCCCCCCCCCCCCCCTCCCCCCCCCCCCCCCCCCCCCCCCCCCCCCCCCCCCCCCCCCCCCCCCCCCCCCCCCCCCCCCCCCCCCCCCCCAATCATTCTCCCCCCCCCCGCCCCCCCCCCCCCCCCCCCCCCCCCCCCCCCCGCCCACCCCCCCCCCCCCCCCCCCCCCCCCCCCCCCCCCCCCCCCCCCCACCCCCCCCCCCCCACCCCCCCCCCCCCCCCCCCCCCCCCCCCCACCCCCCCCCCCCCCCCCCCCCCCCCCCCCCCCCCCACCCCCGCTCAAGGAGTTCAGACAAAGAAATATTACCAGGTCCGGTCAGTAATATGTAATTTTCCCTGAATTTGATAGTTGTAGTTTTGTGACTACATTTTGCTCTTCCAACTGTGCACACGCCTCCTCCAGTGAGATTTGAGCCAACACAGGACGATCTTGAATTATTAGACACCAGAACTATTACTGCTTCTGATTGATGATTTAAGTGATGATACAAACATTTTTCTTCCTCACATTTCTTACAATAGGAAACTAGTGTTGAAGCCAGGCCATCTCACTTCTTCTCTCCTAAGATTCTACCTCACCTCCACATGTAATCAAGTGCTCACTAATTTTTTATATATGATTTTAAATTTTTAAAATTAACTATTCGATTGCCATAAAGACTGATAATGTCCATAATGAAGAAACAGTGAGCCAGTTGTGCTAGAAGCTTCTAAGGAAGGACTGTTAAAAGGAATCATTGCACTGCTATAATTTGTTGTTTTGAATAGAGATGATAATAAAAGCAGTTGATTGTCTTATTTCTGTTCTCTTTCATGAGTACGTGAGATGATTTAATCTTTTTTTTGTAGAACAATTTTTTAATCCTTCCTCTAGGCATACTTATATATAGCATGTTTTCACGTGGCTTAGAATACAAACCAATCACAATTATGAATATAGTATAAATCATTATAATAAATTATTTGGCTTCTGACTTCCTCCACACTGCCACCTTAATCAAACTTTTATCATCATATTCACTTAACTCATCCCATCCACTTCATTTTCTGCAAAGCAGTTGCTTGAAAACTGAGGAGGTGTGGTTACGCTTGTGTGGAATTTCTCTGTCTGATTCTCCTAGGTCCTGTCCTTTTACTGATTGTGGGTGTGGCTCCCACAGCCAAGAATTGGCTTAACTTCCTCCGTTATGTTCATCATAAAGATCCATCTTTTTCTGTAATATGTGATATGCCTGTCCTTTCTAGAGATGATCAATACTGCACTCGTTGGTACACTTAATATAGCTCACTCACCACCATGTATATGACACCATCGAGAAATTCTCATCATAAATACATCAGGGTTGTATATGAACTTTTATTATTAGTGAGGATAGTGCAAATGTTTGGCTCCAGTATACGAATGATATATTGCTAGCTGCTGCTTCATCTTCTTGTGACTTTACTGTGATTAATGACAGAGGCTTTGACTTACATAATAACTATATTAGCAGACTAGCAGTAGTTCACCCCACTTTGAAGATGAAAACACTGTTATACTTAATGATGATGAATCTATGTTCAATATTGATGGGAATGATACTAATTATTGTGAGAATGCTCTCTTTTTATTGCAGTTTTAGGAAGGCTGTTCTCTTTCCACAAAAGCCATCAATTATAGTGCTTGTGGGTGTAATAAAACAGATAAACTGCTGTGTTGGTGTGAATAAAATGAACTTATTACACAATTGATACTAGAGGAGTCTTGTCAGCCACTGAACTGGATATGTTCTTTGATGAGGTTTGAAAGTCCATTAATAGATTCTCAACAACGCATTTGCAGGATATGGTGGTAAGCTGTATACTCTACAGTATTAAAATTTATGCAAAGATTGTATGATTACATTATTTCCTTTGTGATTTAGAACCAATAGGTTCAATACAGGTAAAGTTAGGTACCCCAGGTACAGTTCATGTTGGTTCTCGACATTCAAGGCAAATTTTTGACATTGCATTTGCACACATTCAAGGCAAATTTTTACTACATCTCTCTTCTATCTTTCAATTTAGCACTTTACTGTCACACCCAGACAGGTTTCAAAAATGTGAATTCATCACATATTTCATCTGAGTGGAACCATGAGAGATTTATGTGACGGGACATCGTTAACCTCATCCCCTCTTTTTTGACAGACCACATAGCTCTACTAATTATATCTTATTTTGATGAATTAAAAGTATGCAATCCTCTTGATTCTGCTGCTAGAATACATAAATTGGGCCATTTTTTACAACACCGTTAGTAATATTCAGCCAAATTTTGTATTGTATTAATCTCCTTGCTGTTGGCTTGTGTAATGACATCAAACAGTATAGAATTGATGAATTTCTAAATTCATTTTGTGAAAGACTTTAAGACACTATCATCTGAAGGTTTTGATTTAACTTATGGATCCATCTCAAGAATCTTCAAAGGTCATTACTATGTTCATCGGGAAACTATCTTACAAGTTAGGCTGTACACTATATATCTAATAATTGACTTATTTGAATTTTTAATAATTAAATAATATCAATGATATTACAAAAACACTAAAAACGATAACGAAGCCAATTACCATTACATAGACAACTTTTTCAAACTAATATTTTTAAGACAAACATTTTTTGTAATTGTTGTTGACCAAATGTAGTAACTTTAGGACATTTAGTGACCCATAACTCTTGTAATGTTTTATTATTAGACGATAAGATGACAGAAATGAGGTATATCATTATCAGTAATATTATCATCATTATACAACCCTAATCCCTTGATTATTTTGTTTATCAGTTACAGATGTTGTTAGTAATGCAAAGTATCTGGTAAGAGAGGTGAGGAGGGAAAGGTATAGTTCCTCTAATGTTTTTTTACAAGTTACTACTTTAAACAGTTGACTGATACAGTTACTATCGAAATGAGTGTTCATTATATCAAGTCTCCTCACTTGACATTCATTAATATCAGTTAATAGTGTTTGCAAGCTTTGGGAGGTAATGAAGAAATGACTCTAACACTCCATGTTGTTTGTTGACGTATCTTTAATTGATGTATCACTTCTTACATTCCACCACAGTAGATAAGTAAGTATAACACCATCGCTCTCCCACTTAACACTTCCTGTGTCTCCTATAACATAGTTACTATATAATATTTTACACACACAACACAGTTACACAATAACTTTATTCACACTCTAACATCTTTAACTATGACTATCAAGGCTTAATGAAAAGACCACCATTACTGGTGTTAGGTTACTATAGCAATGATGTACAGAGATGAATTAATTCTAATAAATGCGCCTTAACTTTACTTAGTGTTATACTAATAATTTAATATATTAGATGATTTGGCAAGGGGTAGAATTAATGAGTTATTGTATGTTGTAGGAGTGTGCTACAGCTAGTACATACTTTATTTGTTGTGTCATTGATGGTTGGTCAAAAACAACTATACTAGTATATATATATATATATATATATATAGCACTAAAGAGTTGAGATGCACAGATTTCCTCCATTTGCATTTTACGAATTGACTATAAAAATTATACTAAAGCATTTACCCATGTTATATTGAATTTGATGTCCCAGGTTCAAAATTATAATCATGGCATGCATCTTAAACAAATAATTGGACTACATTAAATTGATAAATGTGTATTTATACTATTATGGCACAGCGACCATCATAGAAATCCACTAGAGATAACTGAGAATATTTTGATATTTCAAACTTTTATTGTTACTTAGCCATTGGTGATACATCCATTATTTGAGTAAGAATTCTTACCCAGCATTAACAATAGGTGTAATGGTGAAAACAACTATGGATAGACTTATGTCTTCATGTAATATATTTCACATACAGTTGTTGTATGTGAAATTGATGAATACAAGCCAGTAAATACTTAACCATCTATACATTTGTAGTTTAATCACATTTTTTAAGCATTGTTAGAGTTATGAAGGTAGCTTACTTGGAAGTTCATCTTCTGAGATTCTTGTTGCTGTCCTTCTCATCTGTATCTTTTGAAGCTAACTGAGTGATGATTTTATCTTTCTCTGTCAGTTGAAGAGTTAGCGAACTAATCACCTCTTGTAACTTTGTAATCTCTTGTTGTCTGTCAGTAGTCTACACAGAACACATATAAGAGTTTTACAGTTTGAGTAGTTATATAATACCTTCTCTTTCTTGAATGGTAAATATGAGGTTATCTAGTGTTTTCCATATTGTCAACCAGGTCTATGTCTGAAGTTTTTAAAGTGATAAAAATGAAGGTATAAATAAAATTAAACAAGTGAATGACCAAACAAAGTTTTATAGGAACATGTGTACCTATGACTTCTTGTTTGGTATCAAGTTGTTCCTCAAGCTTTTGACTTAGAAGCGGATGACTGGGTTTAAGGAGATCCCGTACATCTAATATTGAGACCTCAGATCTACAATAGATAAAGCAAGGAGCTATGTCCTGTCATTAAATATACCTTTTATGTTCTCTGTTAAATGAAAATTTCTTCCTCTTTTTTCTCTTAATTGTAAAGTAAGAGATGTTATTATCTCTTGTAATGATTGCAGCTCCTTCTGTAATTCTGTAGAATAGAAAGCACATGTGCATATTAAGTTACAACATGATAATTATATACAGTAACAGGAGCACATAATAAGAAAAGACAAATATGAAAGGAGCATAAAGTCCCATCCAGTTTTATTAAATCCCAGGTCTAGATATCTTGGGAATACTATAACATATAATTAAGGAACTTAATAAAATTAATACTAGAGCTATCTCTACCTAGTATCACTTGGGAATCATACTTGCCATTTTAATTATAATGCAAAGTTTGATGCTCTTTTCTCATTTTGTATTCCTGTTCATAATATCTGCTAAGTTCTCACCTTTCTGTGTAGACTTCAACTGACTAACTTCTAATAACATTGTTTTCTTAATTTTGTGTCAAGAGTCCTTGGATTCTATAATAGTTTATATTATGATAATTATAATGTTAATTAAAGTCTCTAAAGCACTGTAGATTTGTAGATGCATGTCATAAAGTTTTAATATTTTACTTACCTTTCATAATCTCAATCAACCAGCTAATTCCACTTTCTCTTTCTCTATTAATTCTACATTTAGTAATTTCATTTTCATTTGTAATGCCTCAATCTCTTCTTGTTTTGTCTACTAATATACTTTATCAGTAGCTATAGAATATAACCATATATGCAATTTACTATTAACAGTACTATAGCTCCACCTTCTTTAAGTCTGGTTAACTTCTCTATCTCTAAAGTCTTTGCTTTACACATTTTCTCTGATAGTTTCAGCCTCTCTGCATATATTACATACTACAAATATCTTTATTATTGTGAAATATCATGTACCTAATAAAATGTCCGTTGATGATTGATTGTGTGGTCCTTCACTCTCCATACTGGGTACTATAGTAATAATACATAAACCATCTATAATATAGTGCTGATTATCATTAGCTATCCACTGAAAGGTAATTAATTGCATTAAGTTTAGAAATATATTAAGATGACTTAAAAAGAAATAGTAGTTATATATATAAATATACGTATACACACACACACATATATGTATTATATATAAGTTAGTAGTTTGTTTTCAAGTCATCTTATATATTATAAAGTCTGTGTGAACATTGAAAAAAGCATTTGGTCATTTTAGCTGCATGAGGTCTTTGTTACCATGGTTCATCAGTATGATGCAAGCCCAATTCTAAGTTGCTACAAGGCCAAACCTAGTGTAACTCAATATTCATAAAGCCATGCAACTAGTTGCATCTATAACCACATTGCTTTTACACTACTCTGCTTTAGTAATTAAATCATCATTTCAATTGAAGCTACAAGCAGATACTATTTCAACTGTACTAACCCAATTAGTTTAAGTTGAAATAGTATCTATCTCTCACTCATAGCTTCATTTATTGGACATTAACTACAAAGATTACTTTTACCTTCTGTTTGCTTTGTACATACTGAGTTACACCAGTTTTGCTTTTTTGGTCACTTAATTTTGGTCTTACATCATATTGATAAGATTCTGGTAATGTTGATAATAGTTGAAATGACAAAATTCTATTGTAAGTGTATATAATGACACAACCTGATTATAGGTCAGAGTAAGTATACTATAAATCTGGAAATTTTAGTACAATATTCATGTAATTATTATTCATAAATAATAAAATGTTGTAGTATGACTCTGTCTATGAACTTTAATGACAAATCTTTCCATAAATAAGAGGGATTAATGGTTGTGTAGTTATCACAATTATCTAAAAATATATGGAAAGCATCTATTGGAGAGGTTTTAGATGTCATAGACACACAGAACAAATAGCAGACATGTCGTGCCTGTTAAAGAAAATGAAGGGGCATTGGATGCTTATGACAAAGTTTGGTTGTCGTAACCTTGTTTGTTGATTGTTATTACAAATATGAGGATGTACCTATTTTTGAGGTGCTGAAAGGAGATTCTATTGACTTACCTCAAAAAGGTATCAAGATTTCATGTTCTGTGCTGATTGCACTGGGCTTTTGCAGTGATAAACATATTCATGTTTTTATTAATATTATTAATTAATTTTAAGATATACTGTACATGTATCATAACTTACTTGTTTTGCCTTTTCTTTCTCTAAAAGTTCATTAAATGCTTCCTCTTTTCTTGCATCAACTTAACAATCAGAGATACTTCTGGTTTTTCAGAATATGATCTAATATTGTCATAAAGTGAGAGTATATTTAAATATCACTCACAACACAGTCACTAGATCAACATAAACTTTGTAAGATTGGCTTGATTTGTCCCATTCAATGTAAGTAAACAGCTTGGATTCAGGAGAGCTTTTATCTATTACTACTGTGGGAAGAGTAAATACTAATTCAATACAACCTTCATTGTAGTTCTCAAAACGTAACAGACTGCTACTTTCAAAACCCAGAGTTTGGCAAGGTTACGTTGAATAGCTTTTACTCATTTCCAGTAATGTAGACATCTGCAGACTTTAAGAAGAAGCTTAGTAGTTTGTGCTTCATCTTGAGATGGTGTGCAAGGTATTCAAAAATGGAGTGATTCAAAGTAAGGGACAAGATAGTTATCTTCATATGTCTGCAAGTAATGTTTTTCAGAAACATTGCCTAAAATATCAACAAGAACTTGAAGTGATTCATAGTTGAACCATGTGCAATGCTTGGTTAACTCTGAAAATACTGATGAAAATGGTGTCATCTTTACTAAAATTGAACACTATTGGATGATCCTGTACATGTCGACATTCTAAAGGACTAAAGCTGTTTGCAAGAGATTGAATATCAAATGGATCTACTTTGCGTTCCTTAAAAGAGTTTAGCAGCTGGGCAACAAAAAACTGCATAAGCCTTTCGTACATCGTGATTTTCATCCATCAGCTTATTTCGTACTGCTTCTTTTCACTTGGTGTTAATTTTTCCCAATTTATTTTTGCCTTTTGGGGATTAAGATTACAAGCACCTGGACTTGGATATGATGTTGACTTCTTTGACAGATATTTTAATATAGATTCAGCAACGTATCGATCTTCCATTTTCAAGAAAACACTTCACAATTCTTTGAAAGTAGCTGCACTACCATTCTTTCTTTCCATGCCACAACAACTCAATCTTCTTTTGTACATCACTTTTATCACTTCGTGAAATACCACATGCTCTATCATTTGATAAATTGAGACAATGACCAGTTATTATACAGTCATCATTCATATGTTGTGAGACTTCAATGAACAAACCATCATCACACACTTTCTCTACTTCTTCATACAATAGACCATATTGACTTATCAGACTTGAAAGATCTAATGTATAAAGATATAAAAAGACATATAATTTTATACTAGCATATTTGTTAGTTGCATGAGAACGTACATTGTGAAATAAGGGTTGGGGTCAATATCTCTCTAGGCAAAGCCGTGTCATTAAGGCCACCCTGAGTACAATATAAAGCAAATAACATAAGAATAAATCAGCACTTTAATTGATTTATAATGACACCAGAGTTGATTGATGTCTCAGAATATGATGAGTGTTTAATTGTTTGTGAGTATCGTCATTATTGACAATTTCTTTAAGCAAGAAAATCAAGTTCATGCACACCATAAAAAATATTACTATGTCTTGTTATTGTTATAGCATAACATATAAAAACATTATGTCTTTAATTTGTTGTTTTGAAGCATACCAAAAAGTGATAGACTGAGTAATTTATATTAATTACGGATTCCATAGTAATCCACCTATGTAAACTACACTTTAGGTTAAAAATAACATATTTATTTTTTTACAGAGTCCAAAGTAAAGGGACATACTTGGTAATTTCTCATTATGTAACTACCATCCTAAACATAAAGAACAATGATGCAAACAGAGCTTTTGTATAAATAGAACTGCCTACAAGGACCTGCAATGTAAAAATTAATATATCATTTTAACAATTGCTTTGTACATTACATGGGTGGATTACTATGGAATGTAGAATATATGTGAATTACTCACTGTATAATTTGTTGGTATGTACCAGTACAACATACCAACAAATTACATAGTTAGCAATTCTCAAGAATTCTATATTCCATAGTAATCCATCTATGTAAACTACAAATTGATTGTTAAAATGACATATTAATTGTTACAGTGTGTATGAATCTCTATACACTAAGTGTATTTAAATATGATATATACAAACACTGTTAGTGCCTTTTTATGAAGACCATTCATAGCTGTAGACAAGCTTTAATACTTTGTTGTTACTGGAGATGAACAAATATGTAATATGAAGCAGAAATGGAATGATCATCTAATAAAATTAATAATAACTAATAAAGCATAGTCCTTTATAGTATTATATACATGTATTCTTTTCTACACCATTTAAAATGCCTTAGAGTTCCACAAATTTTATCAAAAACTAGAGTACTAGCTATTGAGGTAAACCCCAAAACAGAAATTCTACACCAAATGAATAGCATTCTTTGCATTCCATGACCTGATATCACATGTAATTTGTAATCATTAATAAACACTTGCACAAGCATTCTCAGGGTTTAGTAGAAAAAATAAAAAAAATAGTAAAAAAGTAAGATAAATTAAGACAACACATTGACAAAGAACTGCAAAAATGTATGACTCACAAAAAAACTTGCAAACTACAACACCACTCTCAATCTAGGTTGATGACATTGTCATTATTGAAATTCTACTAAATGGCAGTCACTGTCAATGCAAACACAGTATAACTACTACACAGTCCATCCTAGTACTATAACTTGTGATATGATAATTGAGGTTCATTTAGTTCCATAACATATTATAGTTTCCTAATTCCAATCAAGCAGCATTGCCTGAAATTAAATGTAACACTCAATTAATCCTATTCATTCTAACAGTGTTAGGACTAGAAATGTCATAGCAAATTGTCATTGACATACCACGGTACTGTGTAGTTAAAGTTGACAGCTCTGCTGCCAGATTTCTACCAACAATTGCTGCTGGTCCACCGAGATCCTCAAGAATTCTAACAAGACAATGACAGTGTGTCTGTATTTCTTCTACAGTTTTCCTCAACTTCATTCCGTTTTAAATTCACTAGCTATATTAGTAAAAACTCTCGCTTTTCATAACAGAACTCAGATATCAGACCAGCCGCAAATGCTTCCTCTGTAAATTTTGTCATACATCCTTGTAGAGCTGAACTGAGGTGGCATATTGAGAATTAAAGGCATCGATAGCAGCTTTCCTATAGGTTTCGATTGAGTTATCCATTGTTATCACAAAGAAGCTTGTACAGGGGCGTACCTGGAAAAATTGATGGTAGGGCTCCGGAAGTTGGCTTGGTTATCAAAACGTGTTAATGGTTATTACAGTATAGATAAGTAGTTATGAGTATAATAAATAATTATTATTATACAAAATTTTAAATTAATTAATAATGAATATAATTATCAGAAAAGTTTGATGCCCGGGCCCAGGTACGCCACTAGGCTTGTAAATGTCGAAATAGCAGTGCCTATAGGTCAAGAAACCAGACACCGGCCATAATTCCGGTTATTGAAACCCCACCTATAACCTATAAACTTCAGACATGATATCATAATGTAATTTTTGTCAATTCTATTGTAATTCAATATTTTTAACAATAATTATTAGTTAACTAGTTAAATAGTTAGTCTTATCTCCTTTTTATTTTACTTATATTTCCATCATGCATGAAAATATAAAAATATATAACTGAAAAATATTAATGAGGGTTTAACCAGAACATTGGTCAATTTTTGAAATTTGACAACTTTTGATGCCACACTTATATTAACAATACACATTGTAAGTGTTAAATTTAACTATGTCTAATATTTTGACTATATTCAGTAAACTACACATACCATGCATTCATATCAGTACAAGTATGGATACAGATAATAATATTCTTAAATATAAAGTATGATACTGGCATTTCCTTATAGAAAAATCTTTTAAAGTTTACGAGTGAATGCTTGTGTTTTCTAGAGTAAGATGACATAACATAATCTTTGAATTGTATAATCAATTCCTGTATCCTGTGGACATTTTTGCAAAGCTAGTGGTAGACCTAGGTACTGATGTCAAGTTTAAGAGTAACTATTCCTGCATCATTTCATAACGTTTTTGTAATAGCTGACTTTTATATCTAGAGATCATGCGACTTATTGTTATTTTATTTGTCATGTCAAATAATGTTAGGTCAAAAACAACTATACTAGTGTATATATAGCACTAAAGAGTTGAGATGCACAGATTTCCTCCACTTGCATTTTACAAAATTGACTATAAAAAATTATACTAATCATTTCACACAGTGTAAATATTTAATTTTATGTCACAGTTTCCACATCATACTCATGGAATGCATCTTAAGTAATTTAAACAAATAATTGGACTACAATAAATTGATACATTTGTCTGTATATTATTTATGGCACAGACCGTCATAGAGATCCATTACAAGATAACTGAGAAATATTTGATAGTTGTAATATTTATTATTACTTAGCCATTGGTAATGCATTCAATATTTGAGTAAGAATTGTTACCCAACATCATAAACAGGTGTAATGACGAAAGCAAGTAATGTAATAGACTTGTGTCTTCATGAAATATATTTCACATACAGTTATTGTTTGTAAAAATTGATGAGTTATTATATGTTTATGGAGAGTGCTACAAGCCAGTAAATACTTAACCATTTGTACATTTGTAGTTTTCATCACATGTTTTAAGCATGGTAGTTATAAAAGTAGATCACCTGGAAGTTCATCATCTGGTGCTTCCTGTTGGGTGTCCTTCTCATCTGTATCTTTTGATTCTAATGACTGAGTGATGTTTTATCTTTCTCTGTCAATTGAACAGTTAGTGAAGTAATCACCTATAACCTCTAACTCTTGTTTGGTATCGAGTTGTTCCTCAAGTTTTTGACTTAGAAGTGGATAACTAGGTTTAAGGAGATCTCGTATCTCTAATAATTGAGACCTCAGATCTACAATAGATAAAGCAAAGAGCTATGCATGTCATAATATACCTTTTATATTCTCTTTTAAATGAAAATTTATCTCCTCTTTCTCTCTTAATTTTTAGTTGTAAAGTAAGAGATGTTTATCTCTTGCAATGACTGTAGCTACTTCTGTAATTCTGTAGAATACAAAGCACATGTATATTAATATGAAGTTTAAACATAATAATTATATAAGGAGCACATAATAAGATAAGACAAAATGGAAGGAGCTTAAAATCCTATACCAGTTTAGTAAATCCCAGGTATAGATATCTTGTGAATACTACTACATTTAATTAATAACTTATTGCAAAAGTAATTTCAGAGCTATCTCTACCTAGTATCACTTGGCATAATTGTCATTTTAATCAATAATGCATAGTTTCATGCTCTTTTCTCATTTTGTATTCCTGTTCATAATATCTGCTAAATTCTTACCTTTCTGTGTAGACTTCAACTGACTAACTTCTAATAAATATTGTTTTCTTTAATTTTGTGTCAAGAAATCTTGGATGTATAATAATTTATATTAATGATAATTATAATGTTAATTTAATTCTCTAAAGCTCCTACATGCATGTCATAAGATTTAATATTTTACTTACCTTTCAACATCTCAATCAACCAACTAACTAATTTCACTTTCTTCTCTCTCCATTAATTCTACATTTAGTAATTTCATTTTGATTTGTAATGCCTTGATCTCTTCTTTTTTGTCTACTAATACTTTATCAGTAGCTATAGAATATAATCATATATGGTATGTATTATTAACAATACTATAGCTCACCTTCTTTATGTCTGGTTAACTTCTCTATCTCTAACGTCTTTGCTTTACACATTTTCTCTGATAGTTTCAGCCTCTCTACTTATAATAGGTTCATACAATATATTTATTATTATGCATGTACCTGATAAAGTGACAGTTGATGATGATTGTGTGGTCCTTCTCTCTCCACTAGTAATAATACAAAAAACACATCCATCTATCTATCTATCTATCTATCTATCTATCTATCTATCTATCTATCTATCTATCTATCTATTATATCTATCCATCCATCCATCCATCCATCCATCCATCCATCCATCATCCATCCATCCATCCATCATCCATCCATCCATCCATCCATCCATCCATCCATCCATCCATCCATCCATCCATCCATCCATCCATCCATCCATCCATCCATCCATCTATCTATCTATCTATTTATCTATTTATCTATCCATCCATCCATCCATCCATCCATCCATCCATCCATCCATCCATCCATCCATCCATCCATCCATCCATCCATCCATCCATCCATCCATCCATCCATCCATCCATCCATCCATCCATCCATCCATCCATCCATCCATCCATCCATCTATCTATCTATCTATCTATCTATATATATATATATATATAAGCTAGTAGTTTGTTTTCAAGTCATCTTAATATATTATAAAGTCTGTGTGAACATTGAAAAAAGCATTTTGTCATTTTAACTGCATGAGGTCTTTGTTACCATGGGTTTATCAGTATGATGTAAGGCCAATTCTGAGTTGCTACAAGGCCAAACTAGTGTAACTCAATATTCATAAAAGCCATGCAACTAGTTGCATCTATAACCACATTGCTTTACACCCACTTTGCTTTAGTATTTAAATCATGGCTTCAATTGAAGTTATAAGTAGATGCTACTTCAGCTGTACTAACCCAATTAGTTAAGTTGAAATAGTATCTATCTCTTACTCATAACTAACACAAGTTTTCTGATTACTCATAAGATGGTGGTATCCAGAAAGCAGGAACAAGATAGGAATCTTCTGTATTAATACAATTCTGATTAATACCAAGAATACATTTATCCACATCTTGCAAAATATTATAAACATACTATAGAAGAAGTGATAGTGTCAATAATCTAATCATTACAATGATGATTGTCAGAGTTAATGATATAGCCAGTATTGCATGAGTAGTAGCAACTACCAATTGTATTATGACAAGGATATTCACATCCTCCATTATTGTTGATACACTTATTAATTTTCTATTACAAATGCAAATAATAATACTTTAATACAAAAAACATTCCAAAAAAACGACATCATTAACATTTAGTTTATATCCAATTAAGGAATTCTTAATTTATTGATATGTCTTGCCTACACAATGAAGACCAGCTATTTAACTGTTTCCACACTATAATTTGTCATCATAAGATCTTGCACATGACAATAATGACTGTTCAGAACCAGAACAATACAATATTCTATACAAATATGGAGGAGGACTGTTTGAAATTCCAAAATAATCATTATAATAGTATTGAAATTATTCATTTAATGAAGGGTACAAGAGTATAACATCTGACATCATTATTAGAACAATTGCATAATACAGTTGCAACAGCTAATAAAACAAAAAATAAATCTTAGTTAAAATAAGTTCATAAAATAACATTAGCAAATTCATGTATGCAAAATGTAGAGGCAGGTCACAGCTTTGTCCTCCATATGATGTGCTAAACAAACATTCACAAATGTTACTCCCATTACCAGAGCAACTCAGCTCAAACAGACCAATAGACCCACTCATAGTTAAGAAAAAAATTATGGTGCTATTGAACCTAAAGTGAAATTAAAATTATAATGTGCACATAAATGCATCACACCATATGGTGAATATCCCAGATGAGAACAGACTACACTAGCTTCTTTTTGCTACATGACATAATATATGCTTTAAAACGTACATATAGGTTCAATAAATGTTCTAAAGAGATGAGAAGATCTACCACCAAAGTTTATTACTACTTGATTACCAGTTTATATCAATACATTACACAGAAAGCAAAAAACAACAAATTGACAAATGAGCTATTGTACATTCATATTATAGTGATAATTTCAAAACCAAATGCTTTGTCTTATAATGTAATGATTATAAAAAAAATCATGTCATAGCATGAATGAACCACATATATGTAACAATTGAATGTTTAATAGTACATATAAATAATGTTCACTTTAGAGCTTACCTTATATGACTAGGTTCATTATGGCATTATTATGGTTGGAGATTTACACAAAGAACATTGTATACAAAGTAAGAAAGAATGTCTATGTTAAATATTCTTAATATTTGCAGCTTTCTATACTTTGAATTTTTAGTAGCACTTTATGAGTTATTGAATTTAGGTAAAATACAAACATTCTTCCTGCTATAGAACCAAGATTGTCATGAAAATACAATGTGATACAACAATGTCAGTTTTAGCATTCTTTCCTATGTTAAATATTGTAAGTCCTGCAGAATTGAAGACTGCTTTTGATTAATGTAGAATTATAGAAATTTGTAACACCACACATAATAAAGGAGGCTACATAATAAAAATTGCATGAAAAATAGAATTTTTAATTATTATATTGGTTTGGTTATAGCAGTGTTTTGGGTGAATCTTCATGCATTAACACTCCACTATCACCAACATAGTCATTTTTCTAAGGTGCTGCTTTTCAATGCCTTGGAAAGTAGTGTCCAAAGTACGATTAGGTAAGTTGACTGCTACAATAGTGAACTCATAGTAATGGGATATACTCACATTTCTCATAACAAGATGACTGATCTCAGTGCACACCAATACAGCAAGCAACAGAGAAGAGAATTGTAGATTTGATAATATCAAGCTATTTTAATATATCCTTCATGAATTGGTAATAACTTGGTCATTAGCACCATCAAAGTTTTGTAAATAGTAGAATGCAGAGTTTCATTATTGTTGTCAATAATTTGAGATACTGTACTAGAAGAGGACCCTAGAGTTGACATAGGGTGGGATAGCTTTAGTAGTGAGAGAAGGAGTTGAATCAAAATTAATTGGATCTATTTCACACTAAGCACTGAGTTATACTAGTCAATATATTAATTTTTACATCTCACCCCAGAGATAACTACACAGGACAATCCCTTTTCTCACCAATTACCAAGACATTGCTCAAAACTGGAACATGGAACTTTGGATTTATTTCCAAGAGAAAGAGG